>NC_071401.1:41436476-41548976 GCF_017976375.1 Cuculus canorus
AAAAATAATAATTCAGCTGTAAAATTGCAAGCAACAATTTCAATATTTTCTTACCTGAGAAATTAGTAAGCAAAGTGGCATGGTCTGCAATGAAGGAGTGTTGGCAGACGTGGCTTTTCTTCCTGACTCTCCTATTGACATCCTCTGAAATTTTGATGTTCTTTATTTTCTTCTAAGAAGAAAATACCTTGCTAGTCCTCATGCATAAGAATGATCACATACCTTGAGATTAATTTATACAGCCTTGAATTGAAGGACCAAATGTTACACTTAGCACTACAACTGAGATCATCAGGTTGCTGCTGGGGTCAGAAGCTGGATATCTCCCCATGGATTCCATCAGGGCAGAGCCTACCACCCAGGACACATCCCAGTCCCCAGCCAGGGCTCTGACGATTATTCTGATGATTACTTGAACCAGTATGAAATTTTCCTACCTCCTAATGTAGCAGAGAAGGTTGCCCAATTTTTTGCACAATGGTTTAACTTATTATTTCAAGCTTCTTAAATCTCTTGTAGTTGTATGAATTCTTAGAAGATGATGCACATAGAAAACAGGCTCTTCAGATTATTTTCTCCCAGTTAAGTCTCTTGTTTACTTGCAATGTTATAAGCTATTAATATTACTGTTGTTAGAATTTCATTATGGCTATTGCTACCAGCTTGATTACTTTCATGTACCCTACAAGTCCCAGTGTGATAAGGACTGTCCACTGGAAGAGCTTTTACTGTCTGCAGCAAAAACACAGGCCATAGCATGGATACAGATGAACACATACTGGGAAAAACAAGTCAGTGTTCATTAAGTGCCTCAAATCATCACTGGCCTAGATATACCCAGGCATTTGGTAGGTATTATAGGAAGGCAAAATATCCAGAAGCAATTCACCCAGAACCATAAATGGAATTCGCAGATGATTATGGCAAGCTCATTCCACATGTGAGAGATGCATGTGAGAAAATACAGAATTTGTACAAAAATTTTCGAGTGGGATCAATAGACAACTGGTTGCTTAGAGTAAGGTGTAGACTTTTTGCTTTAGCTGTAATGACCTAGGCTTACAGCTAAAGAGACTTTAGTTTGGATAGAAGGCATGGAATTTGTCTCACTTAATTTAAGCATCTACAGTCACAGATACTGTATCATTCAGGATAGATAATCTCAGCTCATGAGATGACCAATGCATGACTTCTTAATGCAGAAAAAAAAAAGGGGTAATTTTTGGTTATCTCACTTCTTAAAAATTCCCACATAAGGATGAGATTATTTATCCCTGCAAGACTCTGTTTTCCCTACTGACTACCTTAGTTACTGATGTCACATGCTGCAGATATCAAAAAGTTGGTCAGATGAATCCCATACAACAAAGGTCTGGATTGGAACACAGACATTTTAATTATATTTAGTACTTGCATATATGCTTCTAGGTGATTGCTCAGGATAAGGGATCTGGGGAACAAAAAGGAGAAGCGGCTACATTCAGAGTCCTAAAGGAAGTTTTAGCTGGAATGAGGGGTTCCTGGCTGGTATAGCAATGGTAAAAATTGGGGCAGGTTTTTCTGCAAGTCGGAGAGGACTTTACAATATCTGGAAAAATTTGCAACACACTCAGCAGTACTAATTTAGGACAAAAGCCTCTGTACTATTCCTTGAATAATCCTAGCTAGATCCTTCCAATGATCCACCCAGAAAGAAACAGAAAACGAAAGAACAAACAAATAAACAAAAACAAACCTCAAAACACCAGTCTTCAACAACTTGAGGCAGAAAAAACAACATGAATTCAAGCTTTGATCTTCCAAAAACTAATTGCACGAAAGCAGAGAAAACTAAAAGCATGAAAAGAAGGAATGTGACTGTTTCCACTGAAGTCAGTTGTAGGAATTATGCATACAAGTTAAAAAAAGAACATAAATGTCAATCACCAGGTTATGTACATCTTCATCAATCTGTACACATCCCTTGAGGTTCTGTCCTTAAAAATTCATAGGTCTGGGACCTTGGATCATAAACTTTATCTAGTAATCATAGCTTTTTTAATCATGTTGATACAGTTTGCCACATTGAAACACCAGATACATGACAAAAAAAGATAAATATTGTTAATTCCTTTAAACCCTTACTAGTTTTTCTCATATTTCTTTGAAAACAATGTAGGCTGAAATGATTTGGGAAGAAGTCTTCTTCACTCTTCTAAGGAGCTAACTACACTCACCGCCTTTTAAAGCATATCTACTACTATCAAAGAAAGCCTCATCTCTAGAAATCCCGTCTTTATGTCAAAGTCCTATTAAGGCTTGAAGCACTTCTCACTACATGACTTGCGGCTTCAGTACATGTCACCACTTCACAGGATTTAGTTTGATTTTTGGGTCACGTAAAGTGTACTTTTTTAACAGCTCCTTGTGCTGTCTAATGGACTAAGAGAATTATCATCATTGTTAGGTGCACAGGGGAGTAAGCCACGTGATACATGCGGTTAGTCTGATACCTCTCTGATGACAGTTTCTGGTTCACCAGCTTGGTTAAACAGCACATCAGCAGCGGTGATGGGTGATCAATCTCATTCCCTATGGAATTGCTCCAAAAGTGTCATTATTGAGAAATAAATCCAGGAAATGTTATAAAAAAGATTCACAAGACCTTTTGTTTAAGTTCAGAGCTATAAGGAAAGTAAAGGAGAAAACACTTTAATTAGTTTTAAGTATTCTGTTTATGTATGCCAATTATGGAAAATCAGTATTATATAAATTCATAGCGTATCTATTTTTCATATCTACTCTGAAGCACAATACAGGTACTTTATTTAAAGTTATCACACATTTCCAAATATTTTCAAGAATAACTCCATTTATTTTCACCCAGAGAAAGTAAATAATGGTCGTCACTTTTTGATTACAGGCACAGGATCTGATTCTGCAATTGTCTGCTGTATTGAAAAGCACATTACACCACATAACTGACACAATTTGGCCTACCTAGAGAAATAATGTAAACCAGGGTGACAAAACCTGGGCCAGAGTAATGCCGGATATAAATATAGATGAACAGTGAGGTGAGAGCAGCTCTGCAGAAAAGGATCTGGGGGTGCTGGTCAACATCAGGCTCTGTATGAGTTAGCAGTGTGCCCTGGCTGCCAAGAGGGAAAACCACATCCAGGGGTACATCAAACATAGCATAATCAGATGGTAAAAAGAGGTGATTAACCCTCTGTATTCAGCGCTTCTGTGGCCTCACCTTGAACACTGTGTGCAGTTCTGGGCCACAAAGTTTTGGAAGGATGTGAAGGTCCTTAAATGCATGCAGAGGAGGAAAACAAAGCTGGTGAAAGGACTAGAAGGCATGTCCCATGAAGAGCAGCTAAGGGACTTCGGGTTTGTCGAGTTTGGAAAAAAGAAGGCTAAGAGGCAACCTCAATGCTCTCTACAGCTTCCTGAGGAGGGGAAGGGAAGAGGGAGATGCTAAACTCTTCTCCCTGGTATCCAGTGTTAGGACACGTGGGAGTGGTCCAAAACTGCATCAGGGGAGGTTCAGACTAGTTATCAAGAAAGGTATTTGAGGTATTTATTTAAGTAACTAGGTATTTATTTACCAAGAGGGTGGTCAAACTTCCTAGAGAGGTGGTAGATGTCCCATGCCTATCAGTTTAAGAAGCATTTGCACAATGTCCTTCATAACTTTCTTTACCTTTGGTCCGCCCTGAAGCAGTTGGACTAGATGATTGTTGTAGGTTCCCTCCAGCTGAAGTATTCTGCTCTGCTCTGCTCTATTCCATTCAATTCCATTCCACACTATATTTCAGTTCAGATGACTTGAAAGTAATAATTTTTCTTTCCACACTAGGCACCCAAAAATGAATTTGATAAAAATTTCTGCATCTCACATTAAGTGCCACAGGAACACCAGAAGAACTGGGAAAAAAAGCTGTTTCCCTCAGCTCATCTCAAGTAGAAGGAAAAAAATAAACAAACAAAACCAAAACAGAAAGGATTGGACAGATGACAGTTATTATCCAGCTATTCACCCTGCCCAGACAGTTTATCCTGGCAATGTCAGAACCACTGTTAGAAGCCACTAGAAGCTAAGATCTTCAAACAATATTTAAATGAATAATTTCTCAGTATTAAATCCTGCTTACCTATTCTGATCATGTTCAGAAAAACGTTTAGACCATTTTTTCCTTGAAAATTAAGGGAAATTATCCTGTGAAGTTTTTGTTGATTTCTTTTTGGAAGTCATTATTCTTTGCCATAATTCACGAAGGTCTATGTTGTCACTTACTGTTCAACGTTACATATATCATGGAGAAATATGTTGTCCCTTTTGAGTGCACTGGTTAGATTAGAAAGTCTTCCAATATTCCTAGCAAGCACCAGTCATCAAGTCTTTTAAGTTTTCCAAGACTTTAAAAGTGTGTTTACTCTTCACATAGAGGCACGTTATGGGGGCCATGGTGGAGTATTCATGCAGAAATGTGATCACAAAAATGACAGGATACTAGCATATGGCAACAGAACACTGCACATACCATAGAGGAACTTATCTAGCTTTAGAGATTGACTGTCTGCTGGTATTTTGTACTTTGAACACAATGTGGAAGAAGGATATTTGAGAGTTCTCCCAGTGTATCTGACACTCAAAGAAAGAAAAGTAGGCACTCTTGCAAGACAGCTTGTGATTTTACTGAAACTTGCATAGCTTGCAAGAGGGAAGAAGTGTAATTTGGAGGCATATATTTACTGCATACCAGCAAACCTCTCCAAATATTAGTTTAAAATGTATTTTCTAACAGAACAATTTACATGCAACCATTTGAAAGGATAGTAAGAAAATGAAGGTGCATGATTTAAACAACATTGGATTTTTTTCAACTTGTAAAAAAAAAAAAGTCTCACAATAACATCAGATATTCAGGACATGAAACTACTCAGAACAAAACTAATGTAAAAAATATATATTTCCTTGACCATTTAGAAACTTGAGGTGATTCTGAATATGAGGACTTCTACAATAAAACACCGCGTCCAACAGTTTTACTTCTATAAAGGTAGTTTTATGAATTATATTTTTTCCCTGACAATGTTTGGTGTCCTTTCTACCTGATACAGGGATGAAAAGCAGCCACCAGTAAAACATATACATTTTGACAAAGAATAACTAGATAAACTGATGATAAATACTTCAACAAGTGAATATGTATATAAATATATGCATTTCTTCCATTTCCAGACAACTGCTATTACTATTATTATTGTTGTAACACTTGAAGTCATCTAACATTAGGTCTTTAGGTCGAAGAGGTTATGTTCTGTTTTCATACCATCTAAATTTAACAGATATTGTTGAAACAAAATTGTAATGAAGTAAAGAGAATTGCCCACATTCACAAAATGTGCCAATATAGAGAAGTTCCTACTGGTTTTGACGCCATTAGACTACTTCATGAAAGAGTAAACTATAGAATAAATATTATGTTCTTCAGTCAACAGAAAGGAACGTGGATATTTCTTTTACATTTATCTAGGTGTACTCAAACCTTTTGAATAATAAGATTATGCTCCAGTTTTGTCAGAACAGGTCTTTCCTTCTTGTAACGATTTATAGAAACACAATCGTCATCACAATCGTGTATATGTTAACACAATCATGTGTTATAGAAACACAATCATGGACAGTGGAATTATGTTTCCCTACACTTCCTTGGATTTTTTTTTTGTTTAATTCTTAAATATTGTTAGAAATTCCTGTTCCATGTCAGCACACACTGAAAGCCTCTACAAAAGGTAATTATTTATCATATGGTTTGTTTTTCCATCTGTCAAACCTTTCATGTAACTGTATAATTAAAACCCTTAACACCCTATAGTAAGGAAATTGCAATTTGTTTGGCTTTTTGGTGACACTTCAAGGCATTCAGTTTTAATTAAAATAATCTCTCAAGGTGGTATGGAGAAAAATTTTGATGGATTTTTTTTGTGACAAGTTTTTTTATTTCTGTGAAGACAACAACTTATAGTTTAAAAGAAACTGTGTTGGATTTGGGCCTGATTCTCTTCAGAAAAGCTCAGAGCTATGACCAGTTTAGGGCAGCTTCAGGAAGAAGTTACAGGATAGAAAGTAAAATTATGATCACAAACAGATGTAAGTGATTTTTAAATGTTCATGAACTGATGAAAAATACCTTCCTACGCAGACAGAGATGTAGCAGAGAGCGTTACAGCAAAATTAGCACCAATCTTCACTGGACAATTCAGTGTCACCAAGTACTCATCAGATGCGAATTACACTCTGAACAAATTGCCCAAAGGAACAAATACAGGGATTTTCATGTTCCTTATGTGCTTTCCTGTTAGTATCAAAACAGTCCATTGGAGGATATCTCAACCCCTGAAGACATGCAATGGACAAAAATACTACAATACTCAACCATTATTCCGAAGTACCGTCTTTAAGAACGAAAAATATACAGTAGGCTCGACTCCCTATTCCCTTAGACTCCATTATAATCACCCTTATGATGAGCCACACCTCATTATACTAACAACCAAATTGCTTGGCTCCCAAGGGCAGACTAACAATCAGGGTGGATTGTACTTACACTCAAAATAACCAAGAATAATCAAGATGAGTCTCTCAGTTTGACAATGTATGACCACTTTTGCATAACTAATGCTGTTCTGACAGGAAAAATGCTACAGGTTAAGCAAAATGAATTAATCTGGATAATATCGATTAAATGCATAACACTGAGTAATGTGTCAGCATATTTACTGCAGTTATAATAATATCTACTTTCTGGGCAAAAAGTTAACTTCTTTAGGTGATCAAATGGAACTTAAAATCCTGTATATCATCTCCATAAATCGTAGGTATTTCCACACTGAAAAGGTATGGTACAGTATTGTTTTTGTTGATTTTAACTGGGGTAAATGACAAGTATTTCTTATTAATTAAAAGATCAAATTATGAAGGATGTTTGACTGAGTTGTCAGTCTATACCTAGTGAAGATTTGCTCCATGGCACTTTATACCTTCAAAATAATAGTAATTATATTCTAGATGTTTGTAATGAAACCCAAAACCATGTGAAACTCTCATGATATTGTGTCTCATTACAAATCCCAAACATAAATGAGGTTCATCAAAAGGTTTGTTAAGGTTCATGAACTTAAGACTAGCTTTGAATTAACACAGTGGCTAACTCATAGGTTTGTAGTTAAGTCATACAAAATTTCCTTATTTCATATGAAAAACTAAAGGAAACATTGATAGTTCATCTCAGTTTTCTCTTCACGCTTTCACGGATCAGTTCTTAAGTCACCTTACTTGGAGAAAGATTTCACTGTAGATAACTCTGAAAGGGCAGAAAATAAATACATAATCACTTAAAAGAATAAAATAAAATAAAATAAAATAAAATAGTAACTGAAAATCCAAAAGGGGCTACATCACACAGATTTAATGTTTATTTGCATTAAATTGCCATCAAATTTTCATTAGGCAACACTTCAAAGTTAATTTTCAAAATGGATGAGATAACCTACATTGACCATGGTTTCCTTAATATTTTCTTTTTATTTCTTCCCCTAATCCTATAACTTCCTGCAAGGCATAGCCTTTGTAGAAAATTGATGTTTATAGGCAATAATTTGTACAGAGTTTTCCAGGGGCTTCTCCTGCTTCTGGTTTCCAGTGCAAAGCGAACAGCTGAAATTTGTGCCTGTAAAATTATTCATTTGTTCATTTAGACAAATAAGTCCATAAATCCATTTTGCTTCATGTTTAGCTGTAACAGAGAATGGAAAATAAATGAAGCAAGGGAGGAAAACTCCTCTGCAAAGAAAAAGTTAAACACAAGCTTGAATTTAAAGACAGACATATATACGGCAACCCTACAGAGCATGATAATGAGTTAAATAATAAATATGCTCTTTATTCCAGCTAATTGTACTTTTATAAGATGTTTGGCATATATGAGTATTGTTATTTACAAATAGTTGGAAAACACTTATGGTATTGATTCAGAGCAGTGATTGATTGACATGTTTGAGTATGGTATAATTACTGTATCCATGAAATTATTTAAAATGTACTGAAAGAAAATTAAGCTTGTATGTGGGATACACGAGTCTTGTAAGTAGCCACCATAATGTCAAAATATGCTTAGTGATCTGTGTCATAGCTCATAGCTGGCTTACTTGTTTTTTTCATAAGAACATGCATACATTGCACATTGTGACCATTTTCCATGGCAAATGTGTTCTGCGTCGTAAATGAATAGGTAGTGAGTTGGAGAAAAGGAATTTTGTTGCTTATTTGCTTTTTCTGAAAAATTTTGAGCTCCAAGTGGTTTGAAATGTTTTGAGAGATCAGAGCTAGTTTTCTGAAGAAGCAAGATAATCTAATAATGGGATAAATCGTGACTTCCCAAAAATTTACCCATAAATTTCACTGGTTTTTTTTCCTAGCCAAAGGCTTCTGGCTCCTCTGCAAACTCTAGAACATAAAATTACTCCTTGGGTTGATTACACTGCAGAAGCCACAAAAAATTTATGAGCTTTCTTCCTTCCAACAGAAAGGAAGTATTGCACTGTGTGTCTTTGTTTCTCAGTGTAACTTTGTTCCTTGTGCTCTGAAAGGAAAAATAATATAGCTCTAAGTTTGCTAGATCAGAATTTGGAATGGAAGTTGTAGGCATCACCTTCAGCATCAGCTCAGGATTTAGTAAGGCTTGTGAAAAAGAAAGGGAGGTGGAGGGAGATTACTCTTGGCAAGATCAATTTCACTCATTTTCACCACTGAAATCACTTTGCGCTTGGAAACTAAGTGTGTGTGCATGTGCATGTGTGTGTATGCGAGTGAGTATTACAGCAGATGGAAAAGATAGAAGAAAAGTCAAAAGGTAAATCTCACTTCCTACTACACTCTTTTTTTAATCGTCTGCAATCTCACAATGCAATCAGCAGCATTCACACATAGTTGCAGTGACACACGGAAGACAGAGAGCTGAAGCCTGGGAATAAAGTCTTAAGGGAGATAGTGGAGCGGTAGTAAAAAAATCCCTTTGTTATCTGATATTTTCACTTTGTTTAGGGGGGCAAATAAAGATGAGACATTATAGATAAAATTGATTGTGGAATTCATCCAAAAAGTTCTAGAGGCAACTGCGGGTGATTTTTCACACACAGGTAATCTGTTATCCAGTTTTCTATATACCAACAATTGAAGGAGTTTCATGTAATCTGAAAATCACAGCTGACATGATTACTTAAATGTAAATTGAAAAGGCCCACCTTTACCCAATGCCTCAAGCTTTGGGAACTTGAACCAAGACCAGAACCAAGTGAAGAGCTTCAATCTATTGTATTGAAGAAGAGGAGAGAAGACACCATATGAAAAATGAAGCCAGTAGGTAAAACCACAAGTACACAGGAGGGAAAAATCTTGACTTGTCACCTTTTAATTTTTTACACTCAAATGAAAAAATATTTAGCTAATGTACTAATACACATATTTGGGAAGCCTTTGCATGAATTCAGCTGTATAGGGATCCATACATTTAGAGGGTAGTGTGCTGTTAAACAGAATATTCCAACATGACGTCTGCTTTCCACAGATGTCATCCCTCGTTTCACAGTAACTTAAAAAATAGAAAAGGTTTACTCCTTGCTGCTGAAAAATCAGTACAGGAGACTGAATTAACTTCTTTGGAAAAACACGCATCACCTACAGAATACTTTAGTAAACTCTTATTGCATAATTTTTAATAATGCTTTGAAAAAAAAAAGGCTACTAAGCTCTCATATATCTGGTTAAAATGGCAAGAAAGCCCTCATTTTCAGTTTACTTGTAAACTGAACAAACTTGAAAGGTTTGTGGAGGAACAACAGCACAAATTCAACTCTTCCAATGACATAATGTCATTTTAGAGTTATTTTTCTGAATGGATCCTTTTATTGTAGTGATAAGAATTCACAATGTTATTCTTATTTATTACATATTCCTTGAAAGAGTTAACATTTGATGAGAAATCCAGAAAAACAATTTCCTATCCTATCAGATGGATTCACTTCCATCATGAGCACCACGCATTCAGCAAAACAGGATGCTGGAGGTGACTGTGAGTGAAGTTGCAGCTCTCCTACGGTTTCTCTTCACCTTTCCTACTCTCCACCACCCTCAGTTACTTTAACTACAGCCTGAAGTGTTCATTCATGTCAAGTCATGTTATTTACTTTCAGTTATGGACATGATATTACACGACTCTATTACAAATTGAGAGAAACATATTGCTTTCCAAAGTGTTTAAATATTGCCTCATTATCTATGAATAGAAAGGAGTGCCAGCACTAGAGGGCAACTACTTACAACAAATATTCTAAATGTTGTGGACAAAGTTTCATTTTTGATAAAGTACCAGAGACAGATAAAATACATCAAAAATACTCTACAGAATCAATTTATCATCCACATTGTCAGCCCATCAAATTTAGTCATATAATTCATAGGCTGATTATGTGGAAAGTCAATGAATCATATAGCTAAATATTTTTGAGGGGCTTTATGAATGACAGACTTAATCAATATTGTACCTGAACAGAGTTAATCTCTAAGTGTTATTAGTCATAACCAAACTTTTGGAACTTTAGATTAACTAGAACAAAACTAAGAGACTTAATATTCAGCATCTGATTCTATACATAAAACAGTAGATAAAAGAAAGACTGCTCATTATTTTTGATAGAAAGCATAAATAATACGTTTTAATCTGGTGAAACAACTGTCTAAGCCAGTTTTGTTGGGAGTGGTAACATTAAAACAGTATCACAGTGTGAGGTGGATACCTAGTTTCAAGACCCTCTAAGCTGCTGTATTATTTCCAAATCTAAATGTAATATAACTTATACTCCTTGATACACTGAGATTGTGACAGTCTATGATATAAAGAGAGAGACAGTATACACAAACTGAGTAAAAAATAATTGAGTATAAAAGTAGATTTATCTACATGTTATATCTGAAACAGAAAATTTTGATTTTGTTGTTATTACTTGTTCCTAACGACATGTATAAAAGCTCTCTACATAAAGACCATATAGTGGTCTTCATTGGTTGGGCCTGTAGCCTTCCACGTGCTTATGTCTTCAAATGTGAAAGAACAAAGAAGAAATAAGAAGTTCATGATTGCCATGAGATCAGTACTTTAGGTGTCTAAGGAAGCAGTTCTCAGATAGACATTGACTAAATTTACTATTTAGCCAAATGACAAAAAGATACTTTTGCTAGTTTCAGAGAAAGATTATGTCCGCCTATATTTACAGGCTTATGTTGAGCAAATCAAGATTTTCCTTTTCAGAAACACTTTTCTGTATCTTCAGCATATTTCTTTTTGGAAGACTGATTTACCAGGTGAAAGCTATGGTATATCAGCTAGAGATCACTCTTCACTTCAGTCACTTCTATATTGTTTTGTAAAACATTCTTTGTATGGAGAAGTGAAAAATCACTACAAGAATATTGTATAATCATAATATTGTCCTATTTTGAAATCTCAAAACATTTTACTTTTTAAAAACACAATTAAGACAATAAAAAAATCATTCAAAATCTTGTATAAATTCTTCCAATTATCCCGAAGTCTTAAAAAAAAAAAAAAGTCAGATGGTGTTTCATTCTAATTGCCTCTATTGTGTCCTTGAGGTTTTCCACTACAGATACACACTAACATTCTTAATTAGTATAAACAACACAAAGAAACCAGCAGGTTACATGAATACCTTCACTGTTTGCCAAATATATACTGACATGGTGGACCCATCTATATGTATATTTTTATTCTGACTGGTGTCACTATAGGGTTCATAAACTAGTTGGAAGGGTACTAGCTACATACATAGGGGATATGAAAATACAGAAGCTTGATTTAATCTGGTTTGGTTCATTTTGATTTGGTGGAACTAGCAAGAAAAATCAAATGCTTCCCAACACAGGCAACTCTCAGGCAAATCTAATCTCCGGCCATAGCTCTTGGCTAAAATGTACCCCTTCGCTGACTATAAAAGACAAGTAAGCACCTTCACAAGTGACTCATCTAACCCTAAAATAGGTATCCAAGGCTGATAACACGCTATTTATTCTTCTGAGGTGATATTTTTTCCATTGACTATAAATTGGTCTACTATATATAGCTCAAATCTAACTTTTAGCTCTCCTAATTTAGTGATACTAAATTTCATAGTCTGCCTCCAGAGCTGAGCCACGCAAATTGTAAAGAATTGTAAATAAGTTGTAACAAATTATTATATAAACCACCAAGAGTTCAACAAATTCAAAGCCCATCTCTTCGCATCACTGGTCAAAAGAGCAACCAGCAAAGCCAATAACCTGCTGCCAAATACAAGTCAAATTCCAGAGCTGCTTTGATCCTGTATCTCAACAATTTTTTTTTTAAGCCCGCAAATACTCAGTATTCAGGTCAGTTTAGATCTTACTGTGACTGGTGTATCAAAACCAACTCTTAATTAAACCCATAGAATGATCAAACAGAAGTCAAGAAGCAAAACAAGAAATAAGCAGAAGAACCTCTGAAGACAAAATAAGGACAATGAAATAATTGTTCATGAAGAGTTTCTTGCACAATTAACTGTGCAAACAAATAATAAGAATGAATAGTGGAATGGAGACTTACAAGCATAAGTCCTCACACTTCCAAATTGATGGCAGGCAAAGCTGGCACGGTTCCAAAATCCGCAAAATATTTATTATTTAGGTTTTTCTTCCTCTTTTATAATTAATTCACAATAAAACAAGTTGTAATTATAATTCGGATACTGGCAAAATACATTCTATGGTGCTAACCATTGATAGATTTGTAAACAAAAGCATCTGGACTAGAATTTCTTCAAGGAAATATTTACAAGCCAACAGTTTATCAAACTGAAAGTCTGCAGATAAATCTACACATGGGCATTATGTTAATGACGATAGCAACAATGAATCATATTCTTACTTGTAGATGCTTTGTACTGCTCCAGCTATAAAAGAATAAAACCTGGAAGGAAAAAGGATAAGGAGGTAGGCCTTGAGTTCTACAACTCCTCTGCCATCTTTCAAGGTTGTAACTTTTGTTACATTATACTGGAAATAATGATCAAAAAATAGGGCAATTGTCCAAGATTTTTTCACCTCTAGAAGCCAGATTTCTGAAGGTATGTAACTGATTCAGGATGCAGTCAACACTTCATGGGATTTTACAATATCATCACTGTCCAATGGAATTTTAAATGGATATCCACGCAGTCTGAAAATCTCAGTCCGTACTAAACCATACCTTTGACAAATTAAGCATGCATAGGTTTATTAAATCTTCTTAGTGCTTCGATGCCAGAAAACATTAGTAACTGCTTTAAAAATTCCTACCTGTGTGATTCCTATTCAGTATTACCAATTTGCATGCCATTACCCAGGTCTTGGGATTAAAAGGGGAGCACAGCCCACGGAAAAGTATGGACACTTTCCTATCAGCAATCACTTGTCACCCTTTTGGGAGTGACTGAGAGATGGTCATAACTCTCACCAGAATGAAAAGCTCAATACAGGGCCCTGAATTCAGCGTATATATATGAACGCAAACAAACAAAATCAGAAAAGAATAAATGAATGAAAAATATTAGAAAGACATGGATAATAATAGTTAAAAATAATGAAAACTGGAGACAGGACAGTGCACAGGAAGTGATTGGGACTTCTGTTTATCTCAGGAGAAATGCAATAGAAAGAGGCACTTCTCCAGGAAAAATCAACTCATATTAATACTTAAAGCTCCTTCTACATCAGTGAATTATTCTCTGGACTTTGATTTTAAGGACATATAGAAGTATTTTAAAAGGAATCTCAAGTTGGAGGATCCCATTCCTTACCAAGAGGGAAAAATCCCTTTGCTCCCCTTGTAAGACTTGATGAGCCGCACTGAAACCCAGTGAACTGGGAATACATCCACCCCGCAGAAAGAGAGACTCGGCCTCATTCTACCCTGATTGGCTTCAGTGAAAGTCACCGATATCAGGTAAGGGATGATTCTTGCTTCCTTTCCCGGTAAAGCACTCCTCAGTGGAGTAGCTGAATATGCATCAGCTGGTGGAGTAGAGTCTGGAAATACAGAAGTACAGTTCACAATGGCAGTTAGTGAACATCATTAGAGCTATATGGGGGCAACACTAATTGAATGTGACTGGGGGATAGGAGTTTTTTGTGGTGCAGTAAGTTATGTCTGATGAGACAAGTGTGGGTGGTATACCAAAGCAAGATATATAGTATGAAATTTAACATGGGCACTAAAATTCAAGAGCCCTGTGTCAAAACAACATAGAGCAATGCTTATAGGCAATACTCCTTGCTGCACCACCCCCAGAATAATCTCCAGCAGGGTCAGCTGGCATGGGCCACCACTTGGTCAGGCACCGTTCTAACAAAACAACAGCACAAATGATCAGGTCCCATGACTTGCAAACATTTGACTTCATTCAGTTTTCTGTAATAACAGCTTAAAATAATGGTTCCAACCTTTTTTCTGGGTTTTTTTTTTTTTTTGTTGTTGTTCTTTGTTGTTGGAACACTTTTTTTCACTGTGTTTTGTTAAGATGAAAGGAGGGCCGTGTTATGTAACCTGTGCCACATCCTAGGATGTAATACTGTGTGCAGAGTGACTACCTTCCATGCCCTGGAAAACTCTGATTTATTGAATACATAAAGGACAGCAGTTTTGCACATGCTCAGTAAAATCAGTGTATTCTGGACGCACAATATGTAAGCAAAACCTTGTACACATAGACCTTTTTTCTCTTTGTAGGTGATGGATTTATTGCACATATGCAGAAGAACTACAGAAGATGCATGGTTAGCAGATGAAACAATTACTCAAATTAAAAATCACACATAAGAGCAGCTTTGGCTGATTCAGTCAGTTCTTGCTACCTCTCATTCTGCCTTTGAAAGGGAGGCTAACAGAAATATTGTCAGCCAAGCAGATGCTTCTGTTGAGCTCTCTGTGGTCTGCAGACTGAGAATCCCTAGTTACTGCATTGCTAAAGCCTATTCAAATATGAGAAACCACATAAGTTTTTTTATAATGTGTATTTTGGAAATCATACCAACTAGGGAAAAATAAGTATTAGAAGAGTGTCACTGAGTTAAAACAGCAAAATGGAGAAGAATTGGTGGAATCTGAGCTTTTCCATTTTTATCTGCATTCCTGTTAAACTTCATTCCTTACACACAGTGATAGAAGAATGGGGTGAAAATCAAGGAAGAAAACAGCTATTTTTACTCTGAATAGAACGATATTTAAGAAAAGTAAAACTTTTAACACTAAACACTCTTCACTGTGCACAAAATAAACTGTAGTTTTCAAAGATCTCCCCTGGTACTAATGTTCTTCTTTGCCAGAAGCTCATTTGCTATGGCCAAATGCTCACTACTTCAAATAAAAGCACCTCAACAACAATTCGCAGAATAATTTAAATTGAACTTGGCCAGTTTAGATTAGAAAAGAAATTACTTAAATTGAAAAAGGAATAAACCTTGCTCAAAATACAGTTTGCTCTTTCTTCCTCAAATTAAATACAAAGGAATGATATAGTAGCACTCTCTTTAATGACCACCACTTAGAAGAATATGGAGCATTTGTTAAAAGGTTGAAGTATTTTAAAACTTGAATATAACATACTAGTAGAGACTATTAGAAAAGTGCATTGTGCAACTCATCTACCCGTGCAAGCATAATAGGAGGGTTCATGGTCAGCAAAAGTCTTGAGGTAAGTGCCTGCTATTGTTCTCACAAAATACACTCTTCATACAGTCACAAATATAATCTTTACATATGCTGATAGTTGCTTAGTAAATTAAAAAGAAAAGCGCTAGTCATTATTATCATTATCTGCCTCCACTCAAGTCACACCTGGCAGGAAAAAAACAAACAAAAAAACAAAGAAAAAACTCTTTTGAATCAATAAATATTTTATTGACTAATTTAAGCATAGGAAGATGAAGTATAGCAAAGCACAATACTGCTGATGTCTTTCATTTACCACTGTTAGATATCCCCTCATGGCCTGTTCAAAAGCCTCACTCAAGCCAAGGCCCCACCTGTAAGCTCTAAGTTATCAGCTCCACTTGAATCCTAAACTTTAACAGGATTTATTTGACCTTTTGGAGCTAACACTTTGCAAAGTCCAGCAGGTCTAGTCACTGTGTTTCCATTGCTGATTGATGTGGTGCAAGGAGACAAGGAACCACAGTATCATGGGATAAAATCTGTTGCAGTTCTAGGACTGCAAGACCTCATCACGGCATTACCAGCAATGAAGTTTGCACCAGTCGCCAGTCCTAGGCTCATGCAGAACATCAACTGCTAAGGAACCTGGGGTCCACATTGCAAGCGACACAATCTAGATTACATCCTTTTGTGTGACTAGGTCCCACCAAGAAAATAAATTGCTTTAGGAGCTTGAGTGCACACCACAACCACAGCTGCAAGGTAAATTCATGCTACAACTGTCCATTGTTGCACATAAAATTGCTAATGTAGACACATCTCTAGTTTGCTTTCAAGAGACAGGAGCTACAGGACACCATGGCTATGTACTTCTCAAGTCAAGTGGTAGGAACACTTTTCCAAATAGTATGAGGTGGGGATTCAGGTTGTTTTCTGCTCTTAGTGGGTTCACATTCTCTCTCTTCTCTACTGGCAGAGTGCTAATGCTGAGCAATTACAGCTTGATGTGCATGGGGAAAAAGGGAGTCCTCAACTTACTGCTAAAAGAAATGGGAGTAAAAAGAAAATAAGAGCAAAAGCATATAGTTCATCCTAGTAGTAAGGCACATGGGGTATTGGACTCTTGGATTGTGAAACCATGGAAATAGTTGTGATTGACAGCTGTATATTTCCTTCATTTCAATGATTCTGCTTGGTTATGTAGGGAGATTTCTGAGCGTACTGTATCACACTGTTCACCTTAGATTTTTGTCTCCCAAGAGGAGGTAATGCCTGAGCTAGGCATCTAGGTGCTTCAAAGGGGAACTGAAATATCACTTGTGCCCAAAGACCTTCCAGGCCAGTAACAGAAACACTTGGTAAGCTTTATACACTTCAAAAACACAGGTTACATATTACTGTTTTGAATTAGACACACAGACGCTGCTGGAATTTCTCTTTAGGCATTTTGAATTCTGAAATCCATGGACTAACTTTCTACTATAATCCTTTTCATCTACCTTTTTTCTCTCCATGTTTGTCTATAGCTTGCTTTCAGTTTTCACAGTGATTTTGTTTTCAACCCTTAATCCTCCACTTGAGTCTTATCTTCTTACTAGATGTCATGTATACATTTACAGTATTGTAGAGGCTTGAGACAGAGGCAGATAGGATGTCACCTAGAAGAACCTGAGAATAAGATCTTTTTCTTATTATTATTTACTGCCTCTGTAAGTTCTGTGTGAGGTGGCCTGTGAACTTGTTCAGCTTCCACCACTGAAATGGCTTCAAACAATAATACCAGCATCTGTTTCCCAGAGGTGTGCTTGTTATTGATCAGCTCACAAAGATGGTAATACTTTATCTCTGTCCTCTTCAATTGTTAAAATGAGTTCAGATTGTTCAAGAGATCCATGTGGAAACTTATTTCTGACTTCCAATATATCATGCCATTACTGAAAAACCATATGCTGCAGCATCAGTTTGGTCACAGTAACAGAAGCCAAATGGTTATTAGTTGCTTCTGAATGGAATTGAAAACAATGTCTGCTTGCCCAGGAGCCTGCCAAATGAATTTGTTTGCTGCATCTATATTTTACAAGATCTTTCTAAAGGATTTCTTAGGAACCCAGTTTCTCCTTATTGTATCTCTATTTACTTCCATCTTGACAGCTGAATTCTCCTCTTGCCACCATCCCTACACTCTATTAAAAATTCTGTGCCAGTCTCCTTTTCGTCTGCCTTCCTAACCACAACAACCATCCTTTTCTTTTGCCTACTTTGTAATTCACCCAGTAACTGGCACACCCAAAACAAAAGAGCTTTTTTTTCCCCTCAGCACTGAGCCCCAGCTAAATATACTCGTACTATGGTACAACTTCACAGGTGCAGACAGTGAAGCCCAAAGGCACTCCTATTCACCCTCCAGTTTTAAAATATCAGGTTTGAGCTTTTCATAACTTAGCTTTCCAACTTGCAGGATAACACCTAGTTGACAGAGAAGTCAACAAGCCAAATCACCTGTTTCAAAGTCCTCTGTATCTTAGAGTGGAAAAAATCTAGAGTTAAAGATAGTTGGTTGCCTTGCAGTATAAACCAATTCTAATAAAAGAATTTAAAGAAATAAAGGAGGTATGCTTTAAAAAAAGGATCTGTTCCAGCTCATAATTTCCAATTTTCCCTAAGACTGTCTGGCCAGTGTACCCAACAAATACTGAATGGGAAAGTAAACTCTCAGTCCAGTCACTTCCTTTATCCCCCACAGCTGTTCTTTTGGTTATTAGATATATTATTTACTTATTTTGCATTTTATTTATCTATTTATTGCTGGAAATTTGGTCTGAGAAGTGATTTATGAAGTTGCTACAGCTTACAATTTTATTACTTAAATGAACTATACCTTAAGGGAAGAGTAACCAACATCATCTATCTGGACTTGTGCAAAGCATTCGACACTGACCCATATGACATCCTTGCCTCTAAATTGGACAGACATGGATTTGGTGGATGGACCCCTTGGTGGATAAGGAATTGGCTGAATGGTGACACTCAAAGACTTGTGCTCAATGACTCATGTCCAAGTAGAGACTGGTGACAAGTGGCATTCCTCAGGGGTGGAACCCGTGTTGATAAACATCTTTGTCAAACACATAGACAGTGGGGTTGAGAGCAACCTGAGCAGGTTTGCCAATGACAGCAAGCTGTGTGACATGGTTAACATACCAGAGGGAAGGAATGCCATCAAGAGGGACCTTGACAGACTTGAGAGGTGGGCGATGCTAACCTCAGGAAGTCAAACAAGGTCAAGTGCAAGGTGCTGCACCTGGGTCAGGGTAAACCCAAGCACCAGTACAGGTTGAGCAGAGAGAGAATGGATTGAGAGTAACCATGAAGAGAAGGACTTGGGGTGCTGGTGGATGAGAAGCTCAGCGTGAGCTGGGAGTATGTGTTTGTAGCTCAGAAAGTCAGTTGTATCCTGGGCTGCATCAAAAGAAGTGTGACCAACAGCTCAAGGAGGGGGGGATTCCATCTCTCTACCTCACTCTCATGGTCTGGACTTCATCTGGAGTAGTGTGCTCAGTTCTGGAGTCCTCAACGCAGGAAGGACACCGGTCTGTTAGAGCAAGTCCAGAGGAGGCCATGAAGATGATCAGAGGGCTGGAGCACCTCCCGTGTAAGGACAGAGTTGGGGTTCAGCCTGGAGAAGGGAAGGCTCCAGGGAGACCTTATTGCATCCTCTCGGTCCTTACGGGGGGCCTACAGTAAAGCTAGGGAGGGGCTTTTTATCAGGGAGCATAGTGTAGGACAAGGGTTAATGGTTTTAAGCTGAAAGAAGGAAGATTTAGATTTAGAGATTAGCATTTTTTTTCCTGTGAGGGTGATGAGGCACTGGAACAGGTTGCCCAGAGAGGTTGTGGATGCCCCATCCCTAGAGGTGTTCAAGGCAAAGTTAGGCCAGGTTTCTCAGGCCCTTGTTCACCTCAGGCTTGAAACTTTCCAAAGATGGAGATCCCAGAACTTCTTTAGGAAAACTTTAAGTGCTTCACGACTCTCATTTTGACTTTTCCCCCCCTTATATCCAGTTGGAGTTTCCTCTGTTGCAAATGGCATCTGTTTCTTCTTGTCCTTTTGCTGTATAAGAACAACATGAGTCTGGCTCTGTCTTTACGATCCAAATTCAGAGGATCAATTAATCAATTCACTGGACTATGACAACCATTGTCAATATAACTTAGACAAAGAAATGACGTTTATCCACAGCTGATATGCGAATTTCCCCAAATTGCATAGTAGTATGTGACTTTTGGGTGAACATTTGCAAAGCTTCCAAGTATTCCTCATGCCTAATATTTTTTCTTTCTAACTTGATTCCTTTTAAGAACTTAAATTTCAGAGAGTCTCTGTTGTCTTTCCCTTTGCAAATGAAGCTTTTTGAAGAGGTTTCTGCTTGAAATGGTGTGATACTGATGGTGGTGGAACCATTATCATTCATCAGGTTGAGCTCCTCCTCATTAAAGGTACATTCATAAATTCCCCCTATCTTGAAGATGAGTTAGACAGCTCCTATTGAAGAACTAAGTTTCACAGAACCCTGGAGCTACAATTTTTTATTTTATTATTGGCACTGAAAACGTTGAAGCTTGGCTGACAAAACTAAAAGTACCTGTAATGAGTAGTCATGCTTGAAAATCTTGGCCTCAGGCTTTGTTTATTGGACGAACCTGTGTCAAATAACATGTAAGCAAATAACAAATGAAGCAATTCTCAAGAATTTATAGTACCTGTAACAAATAAAGAGGTTTATCTTTTGTGTAAAAACCCAATCTTATCTCTCTTTCCATATGAAAAAAAAAAGAAATATTGCTTCTCAGTTGTATCTGTGAGTTCCTTAAGGATTTTCCTTGAACTTTAGGCATCTAGCTGCCGACTCCAAATTTCTTCAGAATGTGACCATAATTTACTACTAAGTTACAAGCGAGACATGTTTAGGGTGACCCCATCATGATTTTGACCTGAGATTTGACAGAGCTTCATTTTGGTGTAACTGGTAGTACCAGCACTTGATTAGCTATTGGCCCATCCATCCTCAGCCCTCTTAAATCCCAGCTACTCACAAAGCAATGATTTATTAATGGAGATAGGGTGGAACTTCTCTGAGGGTAGGTTCCTTCCTGCTGAAAGAAATGTGGGTGCTTAAGAATGCTGAGGTAGGTTGCTAGTCTGTTACTGTAAAGATTATTCTGTTTTGGGAGCAAGGTGGGTTGATTCAAACTTTTGAATCTTCTGTAAAGAAAAATCTCACTTCCAAATTTGTTCTTAGATATCCATCTTTGCCTTAAAAAGATCCTTCTTTTTTTTTCATTTTCACAATAACACTTAAAGTATTTCTTTCTCCAAATGCCTGTTCAAATATTTAAATACTTGCTGTTTGATAAAAAAATGCGTTAGGACATCAAAGTTTCTAAAGCCGTTTTATCAAGTGAAGATTTGTGACAAACCCAACTGGATTACTCCTGCATTTTTGTAGTTAGGGGAATAATATGTTTTTTTCCATCAATGTGTCCACTTTACATTATTCAGCACAAAGCTTTGTGAAATAAGAATCATGGGAATATCACAATATATAAGGAAAAAGGTACAAATAACAGCTTCGTAAACTGAGAAGTGCACATAAATAAATCATGTAGATGGGGCAGTTTGCTTAGCTGGCAAGAAAAAAAAATACGGAAAATCTGCTTGTTAAACAATAACCACAGAGTGTGCTTTTATGATGTTTTTCACCACAGTAATTCATATTAGAGATAGAAGCAGTTGCATGTTAAATAAAATCATTCAGCATTGTTCTCCTCACATTACAAAGAGCTGACTTATGTTGTTTTTAGATGCCTCCCATTAGAAAGTAAATATTCCTCTGATGTTATACATTTCAGAAAATTTAATAAAGATGAACTGTAAATAAAGTCACAGGGAGATTTCAGACAGTTTTATTAGCAGATTGTTGAAAAGAAAAGAAAATTAAATACAATAACAGTAAACGTGGTTCTCACATTGAAACCAGGCTCAAATAACTAGGCTACCATAGAAAAATTTCCAATTCTTGCATTATGATGTAAAAACAGATTTTTGTACAGATTTTGTACAACAAAATTCGTAATAACCTTTTTTCATTTTTAGAAAACTTTAAATATATAGATAAAAATAGACAATTTTCATAGGTCCTACATGAAGATGAGTATGTTCTGTTCCAAGGGCTTGCATAGAGCGCAAATGTGGTTATAATATAGAACAACTAGACATTAATATCTTTAAGATTACAAAAGCATATAAACAATAACATAAGCACAACTTTTCTTCATAATCTATGCCAAAAAAAAATCCAAATCAAAAACCAAAAACAAAATACCAACCCAAAACCTGTATAACTAAAGAGGGGCAAAAAAATTCAACTTACGGTAAAGTCTCATGGGCTGTAATATTTACACTGTTTTTAGCAAGATTCTTTCTAAACATCCAGCTTATAAATTGGTTCCCCCTTAATCCTTAACATTTCCATTTATGTACCAAGCCAAACACTGAGGCATTCCCAAAGGTCTTGAAGGTATATACTGTAAAACTACTAAACCTACTTACAGGTGACTCTATGCAAGGAGCAGAGCAATGGTAGATGCTACTACATATTTCAGTTGTAGGCTTTTAATTCTTTTTCAGATATGAATGATTCAAAAGCTTGCCACAAGTCCATCTAACTTTACAGCCGTTAACCCTTTAAAGACTGCATATGAAAAAAATGGAGTACAGAATCCCATACGTGTTCAAGCAACCATGAAAATAATGAAACAACTGTGGTTAGAAAATAATGTCACTACAAAGTATTAGGTAACAATATTTAATGAAAAATATTGCTTAATATTTCTTTAAAAAAAATTACTGTGATGTGAACTTGTATATACATCTTTCTATTGTTAAAAAAAGGATTGTGGTGGAGTAAATATGAACTGCACAAAATAAATGTGTACCAGTATTGCAAGGAAGACCTACAAACTATAGAAGCTCAGTGCTAGAGTTTACAAAACATTAGATTTTTTTTTTTTGACAAAATAATATTAATATCCAATCAGAACTATTTTTAAAGAAATATTTGCTTTAAGTTAGGTATCTTAGACATTTAAGGTTTTGATATGTTTCCATGTAATAAATAATATTTTATATGCATAAAAAATTAGATGAAGAAAGCATAATCATAAAACTTACAGTAATAGCACTGATTCACAAAATCAGTCTTTAAAGGGGTAACCCAAAAGTACGCAAAGAACATAACTCTTAGTAATGTAATAAGCACTGTGTTGCAGCTTACTTCCAGTTATCAGCACAAAGGTGAAAACACATATTGTAGCTTTTATAAAGACAGTGAAAGTAACACATAACCATCCATCCCTAAGACAAGGTGGGAGGGACAACAGACTTCAACTGTATCACTCAGTTCTACGTGGAATTGGACTGATACATCAAGTGTTTGTTAGGTTTTCTTTTTTTTTTTTAGCAACATTGACATAATATGACATTAACATATAAAAATATTTCTGGCATTTTGACTTGCTGTTCAGCCACAGTCCATTCTTAAAAGTGCGCTAATCAGGGCACTAACCAGGGCTCAATATACAAATAAAAGTGGCTGATACAGAATTCTGACTTGTTACCAGATGCTTAAGATCTCATTCAGTAATACTGTGACTCCAGGACAAATATTTACATGCCTGCATGCGTTAAAACTAGAAAGGTGTCGTTCTGACCAACAGGGTGACAAAACAATATTATCTAAAATTTTCATTTCCTAAACTCTAGATTTCTACTGCATACATAATACCTTCCTTGTGTGATTTGTGTTATATACTGTACATGTGACCAACAGTTTGATAAGAAGCAAGTCTTTTATTTCATAAACCCCTGCCAGTTTACAATGAGAAATTATTACTCTTTTTATTGTATTTTTTTATTTTAGGAAAAGAGACTTTGTGAACAGTAAAACAGTTTGTTTACATTCAGTATTTCTTTTCACTTACACAAAATTCCATTTCACTTAATGTAGTCTAACATACACGTGTTGGTCTCTTGGAAAGCATATGGAAAAAATGTCTTTAGAAGAAAACCCACGATCATAGTTTGAAAACTGAATGTATCAATTTTTTTTTCTTTTACCTTTTTTTTTACTTTTTTTTTTTTTTTAATAAGAATCCTCTTATGCCCTCTACAAGTTCATTTCTGAGCTGTCTTGCTGGTTTCGGTATGGTATAACAGTCTGTAAGTGTACTTGGACACCGCTGGAAGGATCATTTTCTGTGCTCAATATGGAATCATCAGAGGAGGACAGTTTGCATTCCTTGAAAAAGGGAATACTCAGCCTTGTTCTGACCCGCCTGTAGTTTTGGATACAACAGTCCGGTGCAGAGATTTTTCACTGTAAGAAGAGTGCTACTGTACATTTACAAACATTCTTTAGGTCTCCAGGTTGAGCCACTGGAGATAACCAAAGGAGGACACTCTTGCAGAATTCTTTACATTTTTGAAGAACATTGATAAATGAAGTTGAGGAAGTTGGCTTGAAAACACTTTGTTTCCACAAAACTCCTTATGAACCAATATCTTACTGCAAAGTTCTTTACTGTAGCACAGGTATCTTCAGCAGGAAAAATTCAATACATGACAGTAGTTTTCAAATAAAGTCTTCCATCTAAAATATGAAAAACAAACATTTTACTTCATATATTTATATCTGCATTGAATTGAAAAGAGGAAAAAACCCACAAGAGTTAAAACCTCAGCAGAAATCATAGAATGGTTTGGGTTGGAAAGGACCTTAAAGATCATCCAGTTCCTACCCCTGTGCCATGGGCAGGGACAACTTCCACTAGGTCGGGTTGCTCAAACAGTCTTCCTGTAAATCTGCAAAATGCCACCTATGCTACTTCTTGTTTGAAACAAAAAAAATAATGGAACCTGAACATCACCATTGCAAACTCATCTGACAGTGGTCAAATTAACTCTGTTAAAAAATTACACGCACTCTGAAAGTTGTGAATACTGTAACATCTTATAAAGCTTTAATATATGCCACACTCATATCAGTGCTAGGGCACCAGGAATGCAGGTGGAGCCTCTGTGCATGTGTTTTTACTGATATGCAAACTTAACTGAATAGTGCTGAACAGCAATTATTTCCTTCATGGTTGCAGAGCAAAAATCTTCTTGCATGCAATCGTTAGTACTCCCATCTCTAAAGCCATAGCTCATACTTTCTGATTTAGCTATGTTGTTAAATATACCATGTAATGTAACCATTGTGCACATTTGTAGCTATTTATATAGAAGTCAGTATAGGATATTTAATCAGTATCAGTGAAGTATAGCCTCCTTCCCCCATAAATGAGATTAACTGAACAATTACTATGTCAAAGATGTAAGCACGACTCTCTCGACATTTTTTCCACCCAAGTGAGGAGCATACATTTAAGTGAGATATGTATGATGGAGAGGGAACACAAGAAACGAAAAGCTCACCTAGCCAGTAACTGTTGATCTAGAAAAACTTCAAGACAACATTCTGCCATAACATATTTTCACCTAATTTACAAGTACAAAGCCATTTTTTTTCTTCACTGGGGATGTGAAGATCTTATATGCATCTATTCTCATAGGAATATGAATAAGTTTATTTATTTAGAAACAAGAAATAGACAGAAAAACCTCTTAGTTTTCTGACCTGTAGGACAGAAAGCATTGATCTCTTGTGAGTAAAGCACATTATCTAGTATATTAATTCTCCATAGCGTATAATTATGAAACTACTATATTTTGGAGCATAAAGCATCTGGAAATACAAGCTTTATCTTCACACCTGAAGCCTGCATGAAACCCTTCTTTTGGTTAAAATGAAATCAGCAAACCTTTGTAAGATTTCAGACAGATTTGTTTCTGCTTTGATTTTCTTAGTGTAATATTTTTATTCCAAATCAGTCTTTAAAATTCGTATTAGATAGAGGAAAACAATTATGTAAGATACACCTCTATAAATGAATGCTGATTTTTAAAAACGCATGTCTTTCATTGAAATGCATGGCATCCCTTCCGCAAGGGTACTGTCACTATTGAGAGAAAAAAAAGTTTAACTTGAAAGCAGACATATGTACATCCCATACAGCTGCCAAAATTCATCCCTTCTGTACTCCTCTTTCCCATTTTTATTATCTAGTTCCCCAGAACTGCTGGGGGGGAAAAAGGAAATGGTAGAATCGCTCACTCTGTCTCAGTAATTTTTTTTAAGCATTCCTCTGGTTTTCCTTTTCCACCACTAGTTTTCTTTTGCAAGCTTCTGGGGTGTATCCCTTTTTGCTACTTTATCCCCTGGTTTTACATTTGCTTGCCCCTTTCCCCCACTTTTTTATGTTTCTCGCTTTTTTTGGCAAAGTAAATGATAACTTTTCCACCATTTAGGATACTTCCACTCAGAACCCTTTCCACATTCTCTTTGCTCTTTATGGTCTCTGTGCACTGATGAGAGATTAAAAGAAACTGAGTATGGCCTTAAACACTTTTTACTCTTCTTCAATGCGCAGAGAGCAACTAAAACCCTTATGGGAATTCAGGAGAGGAAGAAGGACTCTCTGAAACGGAGCTCAGTAAAACTGAAGGCCTGGTAAACAATCTTGGAAGAAAACCTGCATCAAGTACAGGACAGCCAGGGCTATTACTGGCTATGGTTGCATATAATTCTCCCAAAGATACTGAATAAACACAACAGACATTTACAGCACTTAAGCTGTCCAGATTTCTCTGTAGAAGAATTACTCTGCACATATACCAGCACTTTGGCTATTCTGAATGCACACTTGCTAATGAGTGTTGTGCATAATTCCCACACCTAAACATTAAGATAACCTACAGTCAGTAACTTTTATTTTATTTTACTTTACTATATTAGATCTCCATATGCCTTTTAAAATAAAGTATTTATTAAAACATATTCTTAATTGAAAATACAGCTATAGGAAGCAGAATCCTTGTAGTAGCCAACAAAAGATGAACAATCTGCAGAGGACAGCAGTACATTTTCAGAAGTCAGCTCTATTTTACAACACTTAAAGACCTAATCTGGCAGTGAAGTCAATAGGAGGTTTTCCATTTTTAATGGAAGACACCATCAGATCCTGTATTCTATATCCATAAACAATGAACAATAATAGAAATGGGCAGATGTACAAAGTGTCTTCCTGACAAAGTAAGAGGATATTTGTTTATATAACATACCAACATTTAGGATGGATATACAGAGTAAGCATAAATCTTCCTATTCCTCAATAACTCTATGATAGACCACTAAAAGTGGAATTAAAACACCTGTATTGATAATGGACTTAAACTGCCATATAGGACCTCAACAGTTGGTCTAATAACATTGTTAGGCTTATTATAGCACAGATATGTTCAACATTAATGTGTTTGACTAATTCCCCTAACACCTGGGAAAACACAACAAACATCGGACACATCAACTTCAAAATAAATCCTGCCATGTTATGATATAGATACAGCAGTTCTATGTTGAAGTAATACTTAGTAACTGTTTAAATGTTGCTGTGTGAATGATTTCCTTTATTTTCTCAAGTTAGTCATGAGAAGAATGAAGTGCAAAATATACCCTTTTCTTCAGAAACTATAGTGCCAACATAAAAAAAAAAAAAAATCACAGTACCTTAGCCAAATTCATAATATTCAGCCAGAACACGAAAGTCAAAGAAAGTATACCCCCTCCTTATGAACATGAATGGCAAACTGGTGCCAAAAGATGAGGAGGAGGCCGAGATACTCAGCAACTGTTTTGCCTCAGTCTTCTCTAGCAACCTCTCTACCCAGACCTCTCGAGTTGATGGACCGCAAGGGAGGCACTGAGGGAGCAAAGTCTCTCCCATTGTAATAGAAGATCAGGTCTGTGACCACCTGAGGAACCTAAATAGGCATAAGGCTGTGGGACCTGATGAGATGCATCCCAGAGCCCTGAGGAAATTGGCTGATGTAGTTGCCAAGCCACTCTCCATGACATTTGAAGTCACGGCAGTCAGGGGAAGTCTCCAGTGACTGGAAAAAGGGAAATTTTGCACCCATTTTTAAAGAGGACAGAAAGGAGGACCCTGGGAGCTTCCGACCTGTCCGCCTCACCTCTGTGCCTGGGAAAATCATGGAATAGATACTCCTACACACTATACTCAGGCACATGGAAGACAGGGAGGTGATTCAACTGAGTCAGCATGGCTTCACCAAGGCGTGCCTGACCAATCTAGTAGCCTTCTATGATGGAGTGACTAGATCACTGGATAAGAGAAGAGCTGTGGATGTCATCTATCTGGAATTACGTACGGCACTTGAAATGGTCCCCCACAACATCCTTCTCTCTAAACTGGAGATATATGGATTTGATGGGTATGCACCAGGCAAATAGCACTGCACTTCAGAAATACCATGCTAGCAAAAACAGGGGTAAAAGCTCTGCAGAGGAATGATAACGTTGCATCACGTTGTGATGGCCACATATGATATCTATACCAGATTGTTTTCCCTTTTCCTTTACAGACTCCTATTCCCTTCTTCCTAACCATTTCTCTCTCAATTTGTATTGTTCAGAGGTTCATCTAAAATGACTTGGAACTCCTCAACGTTGTTGCCAAAGCCACATGAATCACATTGCCTCTAGGTGTAGCCAGTGTTCCTATGTGAACACCAGTGGAGCATTACCAGTGACAAGCCTTCATGATTTCAAGGTTAAAATCACAAGCAAAACCTAGAAATCAGTAAATCAAGCAAGCTCATCCTTTGCAACTCAATCTGAAAATGTCTCCATACCTAAATCCCAAGTCATGAGCATGCCTCTGCTTCCTTCCCCCCATCAGCTCTTACTTAAGTTACACGTGTTGCATTACTTTCTGTTGTAAACACAGAATTTGTCTGTCTGCATAAAACTTTTTTACATAAAGAAATATGGAATATCCTATTCACAAAAACAGAGCTACATGCACACAAACATATACCACACAAACGCACACAGGGTTCTCTAAAAATGTTGACAACATCGGAGTGTATTTTTAGCCTACTGAAAATCGTTGATTGTTGGCAAAGTTTCCCAAATTTACATACCGTTACATACAATGTTAATGCATAAAACTTCCTTTCGCTCTTAGGAAGTCAAGCAAAATCAAAACCTTGGAAAATAATGCTAAATTTCTAAATAGAACTGTGCATGATTAGCAGATTGTCATTTGTTTTAATTGCTCTTTTGCAAATGGCAGCGTTCAGCAAGATCACGCAAGCTCATGCTAGTAACTCAAACTGAAAATGCCACTACTCCTAAATCTCATTTGTTTTTGTCTGTGGACTGATATGACAGAAATTCTAGCCAGAGTGAGGGAGTATTTTATTTTAGATCAACCATTTTTAATTAAGACTCATTTGGAGGTTTGGAAAGAACATGTCCAAATAGTTAAAAGGTCATAAATGTTATAAAAAACAAACAAATGGAACTGACATAAAAGTTTACAATGCTGAAACAAATCATATGCCTTGAAATGCATTCCCACAGAGATGTCAGCTGGGGAATGATTCACACAAGTGTTCTGTGGGCAGCTTGCACTAAGTATCTCTCTGGATCTAAGATTGTCTGAGGTAAAAATATAAACCCACTCAAATATTATTCCTATTAATATGCATCCTTGTAAAGCGATAAAAATCTACAATGACATGTTCACTTTGGTTTTAGGTTGCAAACTAAAGAAATCATCCATTATATGATAACGCATGTATTTCTACTACTCAATGTAAGTCACGCTGAGATTGTCTGCCATCCAAACATATAATACTTTAGTTCATATGCTGAGAGATGCTTTAAAAATAAACATCATAATAGTGATCAAAATAACTACCATAAGGGCATACTGCAGTCTTTGGCTTACGAAAATCTTCAAATCAGCATCAAAGTTGTGATGTCACACCTGAATTCAGTCAACAGCTACCACAGAAAAGCCTACTGAGCAAAACTCCTCAACAATCATAGAATCATAGAATAGTTTGGGTTGGAAGGGATCTTAAAGATCAGCTAGTTCCAACACCCCTGCCGTGGGCAGGGACACCCCACTAGATCAGGCTGCTCAAAGCCCCATCCAACCTGGCCTTGAACACTTCCAGTGATGGGGCATCCACAACTTCCCTGGGCAACCTGTGCCAGTGCCTCACAACTCTTATGGTGAAGAAATTCTTCCTTATGTGTAGTCTAAATCTGCCCTTCTCCAATTTATAGACATTCTCCCTAGTCCTATCACTACAAGCCTTTGTAAACAGCCCCTCCCTGGCTTTCTTGCAGCCCCCTTAAGGTATTGGAAGGTCGCTATAAGATCTCCTTGGAATCTTCTCTACTCCAGGCTGAACAACCCCAACTCTCTCAGCCTGTCCTTGTGTGGGAGGTGCTCCAGCCCTCCAACCATCTTCATAAACCCTCTGATCATCTTTGTAATAGGATAAAGTGTTTCCTATAGTGACATTTGGGGAAAACAAACAAACAAACAAACAGAAAGAAATTGTAGCATGTCACAGAAAGCTAATAAGAAAGAAAACTGTAAGGTCCAGGTTAGGAAGACGACAAAGACAAAATAATGCACGAGAAGGAAAATGAATGATAAGATTAGAAATCTCAGAGGGAGCTCTGGAAAGTTAGGACATCAAAGTTTGGATAAGTTTTTGTTTATTAATTTATTAATTATTTATGTATTATTCATTATTAAGTTGTTATTTTTTATGATGGTAATTTGTGAGCTGTAGACTAGTAAATGTCAGGCCATGATCCAAGAACACATCAAAGTAGCTCCAATTTTAGTCACCAAAGTTCCTAATTACAGTTAACACAATTTTGTCAAATCTCTACAGGCCAGTGATCTGACCTGATCTTCATTCAAAATGGGTCTTAGGGATATTTGAATGGTTGATCTATTAATTTCTTTGTGCTTTCAAAGTAAAGAACACCCGCTTTAGATTGGTTTCTCTCACATTGATAAGAAAACAACTGAAAAAGAGAGGATGGGAGCCTTATTCCTAACTCTGACTCTGAAACTCTCTCACTACCAGTTTTCTGCTTCCTCTCTTAACCTTTCCCCCTCTTTATTCCTCCCTCTTTCCTCCCTTTCCCTTTTTAGAGAGATTCCAGGCTTTTTCAGGCTGTTTTCTTGTCCTTAGCAAGGTACAACAGTGTTAATAGACATCTCTAAGGACCTTATTATCACAAGTAATAAAAAAACCCCACCACTCACAAAGAAATCACATACACATACTTTTTTTAATTGAAACTATAAGTTCTTGGCTCATAAAAATCCATTTGCAGTCCACCTCTACTGTTAGTGACTGTGCTGACCTGAGTTAGAGTCCTCTTTTAAAACCACGTGATGCAATACAAAATCCCCAGTACTTGACCATGTCCTCACTAAAGACAGCAGACTTTTCACTGAAATTCAGGATACACACTGTTGCCACATCCTACAGCCACTAAAAACTCCTAACTTCAGCTTTAGGAAGCTGAGGTAACTATAGAGCATTTTTGACTCTCTATACAGGAAAAAATGGCATGGCAAGAAAATGAAATAACTTGTAAGTTAATGTAATGTATAATTTGAGTCATTACAGCTCTTTTCCTCAACACTTCATAAGCCAGAATATTAGAGTGAAAAATACCTTGGTCCGACAGATTAAAGGGAATAAAATATTTGTGACGCAAATATTTTTACTTTTATCTAAATAAAAGAAAAGCTGCTCACTCATGCTAAAAAACATAACAAATTGTGTTTCCTGTTAGGAAGCAGCTTTATTGAAAATGGCAGCTATTTTCTCAGAAGTTATTTCCAGGCACCTGTAATATAATGAGGTTTGTCCCTTTCAAAGAACAGTTGTACGTGCATGCCCAAATGCACACAACCTCTTCAGCCCAGAGCTGATAAAAGCATCTGCAAGCCATAGCTCAAGCACATTTAAATTATATAACTGGTTGGTTTATTTGTTTTAATAAGATGGGGCAAACGTGAATCACAGTGTGCTTCTAACCTTTCATTCAACCTGATGTTTTAATCATTTGGAGGAAAAGAAACAAAACAAAAGAAAGGGATGGCAAACAAGTGGTAATGATTCATGTGATATTTGATAAGACAGCAACGGGAAGTCAAAATAAAAGCAAGCATATTGTGACAGATGGAAGGGATCTTAGTAAAGTTGCAACCCTTCTTTGAAAAAACTTAAAGGAAGCAGCTAATTAAGGATTAAATCTATTTTTGTATACTCTTCATATATTTTATTCAAAATTAAGACAAAAGAGGTTTCCACTGAAACAGGAAGATAAAAATGGGAGTCTAACTTCTTAATCATAGGAAAATAATTTGTGATGAGGTTGAGTCTTTTCCAGAATTCGCAGTGTGACTGAGAACATAAAGCCCAGCTTTTACAAAATGCAGTCACGAAATCAATTTACCATAACTTTCAGAAATTTTCCAGACAAAATGCAAAGCAATGTGATGTATGGGGGGAAAAATCTTCCCAGTGTACAACGTTAATCAGAATTCTGTAGGTTTACAATTTAACACTGACAAGGAAGGACAGAAGGATCTATACTGTCCTGACATTGTTACCAACAGCAAAAGTAGACCATATATTTGGAAATGTGGATGGATCCACTGCCTTCTTCCCAGGGAGAATTAGAACAGAGTACAGGGGATGTAGGAAAGCAAGCTCAACTGTTGAAGCTTTGAAGTTTGAGCAATTTGTTCTTTAAAAAAGTGCTTATCCAGTTTTTATGCAAAGATGGGTGATTTCACACTGCATGTTCAATAAACTCAGGCAAATATGAAGCATGTAAACATATTTGGCCAAACGCTATCCTAGTTTGCCCTTTGTATAACACCAATAAATTACTTTCAAATTAGCATATTGTTATTAATCATACACCTTTCATTTCTCTACTTAACATTCATGTACAAATGTATTTGTGTTAAAACTCAAGTGTAAATATTCAGGAGACTGAGATGCACATGTCTTTCCTTTTAAAAAAATAATTTATACTTAGAAGATTTTAATTCTACATCTCAATGTCCAGACATAAAACTAAGATATATTAAAAAGAGTGTCTAAACACCTTTTTTTTTGCAATTATTTTAACTATTGAACTGTCAGAATCTTCTTTCAGTGACTTTATTGTGTTTTAATGATGAATATATGTTTTCATTGCATACTGAATGCTGTGGGAGCAATCTAAAGGTCAGCAATTCGGTCTTCAGTAAACTAACAAAGCGATGGACTACCTGAATATGTCACCTTCTGTTATTTAAAGATCATATAGAACACACAGAACTTGCCATTTTGAATACGGAAAAGACTGAACTGACAAGGTGAGAAATTCTTTGCAAGAAACAGATTAAACAAAATCACACTGTCTTTTATTGTTGCCTTATGAACTCAGCAAACCTTTTTCCATTTATATAAACAGGCCAAAAGCATATCTAAAAAAAGATGACACTACTGATTATCTATAACCTGAGTCACAAAGGCATTGTATTGTCTACTCCTCTTGGTAAAAACCTCCAAAATAATAAAATAAAACAAGAGAGAAAACCAACACTTTCAACTGAAGACTCATGTGGAAAAGGATGAAGTCACATCTAAATATGTGAGCTTCCACAGCTCATTGTGTTCAGTGCTGTTTGTAACACAGTGTGGATAATTTTTGCGCTGAAAAACCTGTCCTGTATTAAGCAGTCTTATAGTCTGAAAAAAAGTGTGCTTTATTTGCTATTGTATTTTCAAAACCATAAACAACTTCTTTTACTACCCTTTCAGCAAGCCAATCAACAAGCAGTCTTGGATCTGATAGCATAAAATTGAGAAAGAATTGAGTTCTAAGCATTGGAATGTGGTTTCTGTCTGATATCTTCTTTTGTTTTCTTGAAAAATCTTGGTAGAAATAGAAATTACTATTCATCTTTTTTCTCTGATTGATCTTTCCACTCTTGTCATCAGATTTGCCTCCTTCTTTAAGTGCTCTGCTCAAATGATCACTTTCTTTTTACGCTAAACATCATTACCAAAGCAACCTTAAATACAAAATATCGATCACGAAGTCAAAAAAATATTCAAATAATTATTTTCCTCTCTGGAGAGGAAAAAAAAATGTTCACAAATTGAAATCTGAATAAAATAGAACAGCACTTGCTGGAGCTTTCAGGAGGTTTTGCTTCTGAGTTGGGATCAAACTACGGAAAACATCCAGGCAAAAGCATGTACAAGTTACTAGTTCTTAAAAACTATCCTCTATACACACAGATACAGAAACAAACACACAGGTCCTTTCTGTCACTGAACTAGAAGCTAATAGTATTAGCATAGTTTACAATTACAGATCACATACCAAAGTTTGGATTAACAAAGATCTATGACAGTCTGGAAAAAGTAACATGGCTCATGATTTTTCTACTAGGAGTAGTTGTGGTTGTGGATAATATTAGCAATCTGTTGTTTCCATCATCAGACAGTGTGATGCTCATTTCCTTCAGCATATACAAATCGTTTATGAAAAGAAGTTCTTCTAAAGTATTATCTTTTTTTAGAGCTTTAGTCCAGGCTACTTTCTAAAACACAGAAGACTTACCTAATACCTACTCCAGCATCCCTTCTGATTCACAGAACCACAAATGCGTAACTTTCGTTTGATGTAATATTCCAAAAACTAAAAGATAAACGAGTGTTTTGACGTTTTAAGACTAGATTTAAACTGACAGTTAATACAAGAGTATGACCAGGCTTTTCCATAATCCCAGTTACTAAGATATCATTTCAAATGCTGCAAAGGTTACTGGAAAATAGTGGCCATTTAAAGAAGGCATTTAGCTTTACTACTTACATTAGCTTGCATAAATCTGTTTGGGAACTCTGGAATCCTATTCTTATACCAATATCACATTCACATCACTTTTTCTTTTAATAACCAACCATCCTTGTTCCCATCTATCTGTGTGCTGTAACAGACTAACAGCTCAATGCAAAACATGAAGAAATTGTCACATGCAGAACAGGAAGGAATGAGGCTGTAAAATAGATAGATTGCACAGTGGCAAGCTTATGGAAAATCTATTAAGGGTGCATGGGATGTCAAAACACATGCAATATTAGCTTGCTGCTTTTAGGTATTTTGTATGAAAGCAAGCTTATGGAAGACAATGGCACCAAGCAGTCAGCTCCAGAACAAGAGTCTAGGCAACAAAAACCAAGCCAGAAGTCATGCCCTAAGAAATGAGCAATGAACTGAAGTATAATCCTTACTACCACACAGAAATATGAATAGGTCTTAATGAATTTCCAAGGGCTTAGCATAACTGACACAACTACAAAACTGAAAAAAAAGCAGCTCATGTTAAATCTGAGGAAGACTTCAAGCTGGAAGACCTCTAGGGGTTTAACTCAGTAGTTAGCTGTTAAGCAATACGCAAGAAAAATGCTTTTGTTCCTGTAAGGAATGAAAAATACTAGCATTTTAAATCACAAGGGAACTTTGTTTCTGTGACAAGTGCAAATGTTGACCCAGGTAGATTGTTTTTCAATTCATAATTCAAACTACTTTCCCTGACTGACTGTAAACTTCCATCTTGGGCATATCTTCATAGATGCATTTAAGTACTGCGGTGACAAGCCAACTTCTCCCATTCCCTCTCAGTGGTAACATAATTTCAGATAGGTACTTCAAAATTATTGTTCTACTCTCCCAGGAAAATCTCAATTAGCCTTAGGGCCAGGTGGTTTGAATTTGGCACCACTCTGTGTCTTTGCCAATAGAGACTGCTCAGAAAAAACAGCATGTCATGACAGACTGTGTCCTAGATGCACCCCACTACACAAATCCCAGACCATATGGAAGCAGCATGCTTTTCCAGAGAGAAGTTAGCACCATGGTCTATCATCAAAAAGTAAGCAAGAGAATAGAGAATAGCTAAATTAAACCACCGAGCAATCTTAACTAGTGACTCTGAGATCAAGTGACTACCTTGGAGTCAGAAGAAATGACCTGTGCAAAATATATGAAGTGTAAAATTTTCTTGCTTGGAAGTGTGATTATGCCAAGACAGAGGAAATGAAGAACGTTACTTCATGGTTGCTTTTTCTCTTTTTCTTTTTTTTTACTATTGAGGATGCTGGTTGTCCATGCTCAAGGTGAATTTAAACTGCAATAATTTCAGAACAGGCTACTAGTACTATAGAATCCACAACATGAAAATAAAATTAATTGATAGCCTTATCATGGAAAAGCAAATTATTATTCTTTGTATAGACATGAAATAGTAAAAAGAGACACTAAACACGTCTGTTTTTCTATTGCAGTAACTCAGTTTTGGTGTAGCCTTCCAAGATGACAGATGTATTTAAATGGTCTTTAAGATGGTATTTGTGATACAATAGCCTGCAAATACAGATTTTAAAGCCTATTGAGTTCTATGCTTAATGCTATGCCATTTCAGTAGGAAGAGAGTACATGCTGAACATATTTACTGCATAACTGGTCTAGTAAAATAGACTTGGCTATAAAGTTAATTTTAGCTGGAAGACCTAAGAGAGTCACAGGGTTTGAAAGAATATGAAAAATCCTACAGGGAAACCTTAGATGTTAATTCCTAAAACTAGGACTCATGAGCACTGAACATTTAAGTTCAAACTCTGGAACTATTACTCATTTGGAACCGGAACAGAACTGATTTTTTCTAAATTTCAATAGTGTTTTAGCATTTCAGTATTTTAGCATTGGGAACTAGATCGCTTAGGATGGCATAGTTACTGCTGCAACAGTAACTGTGATTGGCATAACAAATTTGATGAGAGGGTTGAAAATGGAACTGATCCTCCAGTCAGTTGTACCACTTTTATGATGATTCCAGTATTTCCAGTGAAGCCAAGAATTCTGATCCAACTGCAATATTTTTATGTTCTATTCATCAATGTGTAAGCATATTGTGCACTCTTCAATGGCTACAAGTGTGTATCTTTGAGTTAAAGTTTAAAGCAAAAATGAGAGCAAATTATTGCTGCTTTTTATTTTATGTTTGTATTCAATATAGCTTGATTACTTGAAAGGACTTGTAGCCAGCATATTGCAACGTGAAACAATATCATGAAAAATACATGTCTTTTAATGCAAAGGTTGCACCGACAGTTTGTCACAGGCAGAATCTGCAGAATCAACAAAGAGACTAAATAAACAAGTCAAAACTTGAATTATCTAACATAGCATTGTGTATTTTTAATAATCTCTATTCTAATTTCATGCACATAAACCAGCACTGTAAATTTTTTCATCCTGGCTTCATAACACTTTGTTTCCAAGGCCAGCTGTAGCACTTTGTGATCCATCCTTTCTAACGTCCATGACAAAATACACTATTATGCTATTGCTGCTTTTCCTAAGCTATTAGAGGCTGTATCACTTCTAAAAAATAAGGCTGACAAGAATATAATAGAAAAAACGTTCCTTTTACCATTACTGATACACACTCTGTGTTTCTCAACTAGGAAAACCAAAATGACATCACATTATCATTATATATGCTGCTGTCTCCCAGGATGTCCTTCAGGTGTTATGGAACCTTACAATGACCAAAATACTTCCTGTGAAGGGTTGAAAAGCTAAAGATTTCTTTTTAAAGCTAGCAGTCTATTCTACAGAATAGATTTTCCTCTTTACAAGCCAGCTGGCAGTTCTCTGGAAGAATACTCATTATATATATATATGCTGACAGCAACTTTTAGCTATAGATGGAACATGATGCTGGCTAAGTATTCCTTCTAAATGTGTTAATTTTAGTTCCACTTCCTTTATACTTACTTTTCTTAGTTGATTTATTTCTTTTCTTTTTTTCCTTCCATAGGAACTTCAGATACTAATAGAGATGGGTAAAGTTCCAAATCAAATCCATGGGAAAGCTGAATGCTTGAATTACACAAAGCCTAAATTGTTTTGTTATGATTCTTAATTATATCAATATAAAAATAGCCACTGCTAGAAAATACGATTTGTAGAATTAAAATAGACTTGGCATAGTAATTGGATGCTTTACTGGTTTACAACGAAGCATTTACATCAATATTGCAGACATATTAAGAATCTGGTTATCTTAAAATAAATCAGTATAAATATTTCCTATTTCTGAAGGACATAAAAATGTTTTGTCTTTTTTTTTCATCATACTGGCAAAGAAAGAAAGGACAAAAGGTAAATTCTTTGGTGACTTTAAAATTAAATTTTCAGACCCCCTGCTAATTTAGATACATAGCTTTACTCATGGCAAAGTTATATTTTTTTTTCCTTTTCTATTTTTTATTTTTTTTTAAATTGACTTAGGAGTAATAGAGCAACTGAATTGGAGTGATATTTTAGGAAGGTGGTTGTTTTCTTCACTCTTAACATTGTTCAAAGGGCTGCCTGTCTGATAAAATCTAACCATACAGTTTTATTTACATTTTAATTCAAACTGCTCATTTGCCTCTTGCATATATTAAGTGAATGTTGAACTCTCATTCTTTTTAACAGGACTTCTGACTCCACAGATAGTTTAAGATTATAAAAGGGAGACTGTCACCTATTACACCAAAATGCTGCCACTCAGTACTACCCCACTTTTGATCTAACACAGAATAATTGAAGTAAGTCAGTCTATTACATTTTTCTTATATGAAAATCCCAGCAGGCTGACTTTAAACAAAACTATGGATATAAAGTATTTCCTTACCAAATCCCATAAAATAATTTCCATAATTTCCCATCTATTACCCTTTACTAGATTTGAAACTAACTATAATTAGTTGATAATAGTTGTAAATTGCTGTATTTTGCATTGCCTCTCTTAGCCACTTTTTAATGCCTGGGATTCTGATCAGTCACAAAAGAAAATATAAAAGCAGAAGTTAATAATGTAACTGAACTTCTATTTTGCCTTTCATCCAAGATCCAGAATACTTTACTAACGTCAATTTTAAGTTTCATAACACCCTTGTGAGATACCAAAGCATCGGTGCTGCCATCAATAAATTAGTAGATAAAGACTGCATAAAGATTTGGTTTTGGCTTAAGGCATAGGTTCAAAATGTACTAAAGCATGGAAAATGAGCTATTCCTTTACCATATAATTCAAGAGCAAAATATCAAATCTAAAGCAGGTAAGCAATCCAAACAAAACCTACCACTTTAATTGTGAAATTGATGTTATCCACTTGATTCTATGTTTGCTGCAAAATGGGAAATGAGCAGAGAGTTCTTAGCCTATACTTCTTGTGACTGTGTCACATCCTGCATTTAGCCTTTGCAATTAGACTATCTTGGAGTATAATTACAACCCTTGCTATAAAATGGATTTATTGTATAGAAGAAAATTTCCATAAACACCACCCAAACCAAACCAAATATAAAAAAAATTACTTTTTCACATCCAGAAATTGAATTTGTTTTTTCTATGTCACTGAATTTACTAACTTTGTTTGTAGAGGTCTACACCAGAGTACTCTAGTTATGCTCCTTCCATAGACAAAGGAGAAATATATGACACCTACTTTATGAAGTGACGAACTGTATTGTAGATGTTTCTCTCTCCACTCCCCTCACACATAGTCAAGGCTAACAAGCAGACGTCTACATCATGGACTTCTATGCTTTGTCAGGTTAATTCCAGCCCATGTCTTGTTTGCAAGCAAAACTACATTTTAATGGAGAAACATTTACTAGCTGTCCATTACAAATTAGTAGTGAAATAGTGATACAGTAAAATAGTGCAACTATATAAGTAATATGATACAGTTCCCCCTTCTAGAGCTCTGTGATACTTCATCTACCTCTTTTTCTACTCCTCAATTTATGTCAACTTTGGCTCTTTCAGAGTTTTTCAAATGTTTCTTTAGACTCTTGTTTCATGCTCTGTGCCTCCCACAATAGCATCCAATTGAAATAAATGTTGCAAAGCTTCAGGATTAATGCAGAATTCAAGTTATCCTTTCCGCATTTGAGGGTCATGCTTTATGCAACTTTCAGAGCTGTACAGTATGGAAACATTACAAAATCACACCAAGCAGAAAAGGACTTGTCAGTCATAGATGCTTTTTGGTTTTCCAGTAGTAATACAAAATTGCTCATTTCCAATAACAGTAGTTACAAGTGGCTGAAAAGCAGCTGCTTGTAGTGTGTTTACTGTCACAAGTGATGTTGATATTCCGAGGCAAGCAAAATAGGAAACACGTAACAGATGAGATTCATCACAGTGACTTCAGATACCTGCACTGTAGATAGCTGTGTCTGAGTCAGTTTTGTGGACTCCCTTTATAATCAATGAAGAAACTTGGAAGATATGATTCGTTTTTTTCAAAGGCAGAGATGTGTCTATTACTCTTCATTGACTTTAACAGGAGTCCAACCAAATAGCTCAGATAAAGACATCTTCCCCACAAATGTGTGAAGCAAAACATCTTTCTCCCACCGAACTTTATAGATAATTACATTGCCTCAGCAGCTATTCAACAAGTTCCACACCTTCCTAATATATAGCAATACACTACCATTATGGTATCAGCAGACTTACACTATATCTTAACAGCTGAAACAAAATATAGGATAATGTAGAACAGAATATATGACCCTGTATACAGTCTTGATAGATTAAACCTCCCATTTCATAAATTCTTTTATACAACGAGTGCTGCATCTTAAAGGACTCTTAAACAGCTCCTATTTTTCTATCACTGCAGAGCTGGCTTTCTAAGGTATTGCATGTCTAAAATGAATTCAAACACATCAACGTGTTTCTAAACTCGTTTTGCAAGGACCTAAGCAAATATAGGTGCATTGAAAATGAGTACATTGTGCAAATATACTATCTTTGTATTCTAAATCCCCAATCTTTTCCCTATTTCAGGTATACTTTTATTATTCTGATAATATTGTACTTATCCTTGAAAAAAACAAAACTCCATTTCAGAAATCTTACTGTGCACAATGTTAATGCTCTGTATAGAAGCTACTTCACTTTATACATACATTTCTTTTTCATCAGGCTCTATTTCCAATAATATTAAGTAGCTGATATATTACCTTTGAATTCTAGGTGGTTGCTTTTTTAAGTAATAGCCTTCTCCTTTGACCCCGAAAAACTAATCATTGTCCTCTTACACCTATTTTCTTCACAGATATAGCTTTCTGCAAAGTACTTCATTTCTTTCCATCTCCTCACAATTCCATATTAAAATTTTGCACCAAACTTTGATATTGATTGGTGGTTTTTTGCACTTCATATTCTCATTGTGGATGTCTAGCCATGTTGGAAACTGTCTCAAAGTTGCTAATCACAGCAGCCTGTCATTTAACCAGATCCTCTGCCACTACCATCCTTTAGAACTGTTCCCATCATCAGTCTTACTCCAGTTTCAATCACTAAATGTCAGGCAGCAAGTCACAAACCTGTTTTCCTCAATGTTAGTCTAGCAGAACATAAACTAACCTCACATCATGTACAAACTCCTGCAGTATTGTAAATTTTAGCCCATGATGTTAGTCATTTTTTTCTATGCATAATACCTGTTCTATAAAAGCTGTTACTTATTACAGATTGACAACAATAAAAATACCAAATCGTTTGCCTTTTCATCCCTACTTGTAAACTTAAAAAAAAAATCAATTCACATGAAATTGAAATAATTTAAAACCTCTTGAAAACTTGGTAGACTGAACAAGGTTTCTCAAATTTTAAATGCTGCTGCAGTCAAACTGACACAGAATGTGCAATAATGTGTTTGTTTTTCAGATACTGTAGGTCTGAAGAGTTTTTTTGTATACTTCAATTATAAAAACATTTAAAACATACAAACTTGTGCAATTTTTATTTTAATGAAGATGAGAAGTTCATTAACGAAGATAAATATTTCATTAGATGTTAAATAAAACAAAGAGATTTTTTGGCTTCTCTCAGCACAAAATTCCTTTGAAAGATTAATTAATACATGCAAATTATGCAAATTAGACCCATGCAAATATTTTATGAAGACAATTAAGGGAACCATTAATTACTGCTTTTTTTGCTTCAGTGAGATTCATTCATTTAATTTTAATTTCACTTTAACTGTTTTGATGTATAATCTTGCAGCTAAGAACTTTATCTTTCCTAGTGGGTCACTTAAACTTATAAATTTCATCAAGTGAGCAGCAACAGAAATCTGTAAAGATATTCTCTGGGCTATGTTTAGTATCAAGAGAAATTTTTGACACAATGCACTCCTAGAAACTGCAAAACTGGAAGGGAATGTGAGCTCATTCTTGGACAAGGTTCAACTGCTGGAAAAGCAATTAATTTGCTTTGGCTGTGCTAATATAGGGGAATTAGAAAGTGTGACACAAGACAAATAGAAATAATTAGTTCTCCAAAATGATGTTCTCATTAATATGGTTTGAACAGTAGAAATAAAAAACATTATTGTGGCATGTCTGCATTCTGTCCCTCGCCACAGGAGGTATAAAAAGGCAAGATACAGCATTTTTTCACCTTTGTAGTTTGTATCGTGATGGCATTTATTTTTTATTTTTTATTATAGGTTTTAAGAAAAGCAAATTGTGGACCTGATTCTGTTATCTAAAACCTAATGCATTTGCATGAAGCATGAGGGATTCCTGGGTTTCTAGACTGTTTTCTTCCTGTGAAAATATGAAGCTATATATATAACTGACTAGGCTTTTCACAACAATACACTCAAGTTCCTAAATTGAAACTTTGATTTCAATGTAGTTTATTTAAACCATATTTTATGGTATGCAATACATGAAGTATAATATACTTGTTTTGTAGTTTATGTTACTATAACAAAACATTGCTCTAACAAAGGAGTTTATGACATCCTCTCTAAATCTGGTAACATAAAATGACTTTTCTTTTTCCATAACGTGAATACATATGCATGCAATTGATAAAGTATGTAGAGGCAGGTTTTCAGTTGCTCTTACTTTTAACACTTATACAAGTACAAATCAGGTTTTCTGCAAGAATTGAAAATCACTAGCTGGTACTCTTCACAAAAACAAGTCACTAGAAGGCCGTTCAAGACATTTGTTCACCTACACTTTATATTTCTTAGCTTGTTGCAAAATTAAAAGTAATGTAACTTTATGTGTCACCCTCAAAATATTAAAGGTTCAGGATTTTTTTCCCCTGTAGGCAATAGGCCACCCAGTTTTTGACAAGTTCCAACTGAAAGCATCGCCCACTGAAAGTTTTGCTGTGTATATACTACTCATCTGGTATCTGATATTAAAGTGCAGTGATTTAATTTGTTTCTGCTTTCAGTTAGCTGGCAAATCTACAGCTTCTGACAGAAATTGAGATTTTCTCTGTGAATATAAGGGGAGAGAAAATGGGGGCATGCCTAGCTTGATGGTTTTTGATAGATGATTACTATCATTAAGAAAATTCTCAAGTGCAATTACCACAGAGGTTTAGCAAAAATATCCAAGAAAATTTCTAGAACTCACTTTGTAATAATTCTGTATAAACAGAATCCTGTCTTCTGGGAAATTGTTGATAAGAGAAAAGGTAATGAAGGACTTTAAGTTAAAAGCTATCAAACTTCCTGTTCTTTGAGTAATCATTTATTCTTTAACAACCTGGATATAATAATTGATGTTCCTAATTTGGTAAGAATGTGTCAGTTAAACATATGAATGAATGACCATAATACTTGCAAAATGCTGGGAAGTACTTTCTTCCTTAACCATCAATTCTGTTGCTAGTCACCTTTCTTCTGCAAATTTTTATTTAATGTGGCTGTCTTTCAGTGATTTCTTTCTAAACAAATCTTAGAACTAGCACATCATAACCTACCTCCTCGACTTTTCTAGACCTGCCTTTGATTAAAGGCTTTGGGTATTCAAATACTGTTCTGCCTTTGTTAGGATCTTCTTATTTTCCATCCATGTTGCTTTCTCGGTTTGATTCTCTTGGCTTTTCCCTCAACTTTTTTAGTTTCTTAGGCCTGAGATCTTCCTCCCACTGCCCCTCTCTCCATGCTTTTTATCTGTGCAGTCTAATCCACAAACAGAAATTCAGCCATTATAACCATGTTGACAATACACATAGACCATTGTACTCCAGGTCTGCTCCCTTCTGTCCGACCTAAAACCTCAACCTGCTTTTCTGATTCTCCACGAATGTTTAGCTCTGAATGAGAAGCTCTGGTTGGGCAAACAGGGTTTTTAATAATTCACCCCTTCAGACTCCTCCTCCTCTTCCCCACTACTACTACTCTTGGGCACTACGAACCATTCTTTTCATCTTGTCTGTCAGTGAAGTTCAAAATCAAGGTATTCTGTTTGTTTGTGACTTCTGACTCTTCATTACAACATAGGGTCTAAATTTCTTCCCATAAAAAGTCTCTATCCCTTATTTTCCTATGTAAATATTTATGCTGTTTCTCCTCCTATCTTGCCTACTAAAGCTTACTTCTCTCTGTGTGACAAGAAGTATTTTCCTAGTCTGCTTCTTTGAATTGTCACTCCTTTTTAATGCCCTCGCTGGCTCTTCCATTTTAACAAGTGGAAACACAGTACTTGAAAGGTTTTTAACTTACCCTTCACCTTGTATGTTACTCCTTATCAAAATGCTTCAAACTGGAGTGATGCTCCCAAATAAGCATCCTTATAGTTTTTTCTCTTATTGCTCTTCAGGGTTGAGAAGAACCTCATGTAATGTTTACAAGACTAAGTCACTACAATCCTTCATGCTTGAAATCTGGATTTGCAGGTGAGTTTGACACTAAGACCTGAGATCAGGAATGGTACCCAATTCAGGAAGAACTTGTATAATTTAAACAATGCATTCCCCATCACTTTTCTCTAACTTCAAACCTTTTATATGTCATTATGGAAAGTATTTTAACCAAACTGGTTATGTCTACACAGAAGTAACAGAACCTAGAGTTTATGTCAGGGTTTTTTTAAAAAAGCCAAACACATAAGGTCAATTCAGTATATGAAGGATAACCATATCAAATCAAGAAATAATCAAATAATGCTAGGCAACAAATGTATTTTCAAAGCTGTGTCTAACAAGGAAAAGACTTGAAATGACATACACCAGGTGCACTTTGTCATTAGCCAGATATTCACAGAGGTTAGTAATCAGCCTAACAAATGCAGAACAAGCACAGATGATGTGTTACATGTATTCTGTTAGCATTAAGTTTTGAAACATAAATTCCACCACCAGTATTCAAGTGGGTAAACTCCATCTAGTTTTCCATATATATGTCTATACAATGAAAGAGAGTGAAGGAACATATAAAATGTAGGGCAAAAACATGAAGGGCAGAATGAAAACTTTAACTCTTGCAAATTTTAAGTTAGGCTTCTAATCTACCACAGATTTCCAACATATCTATGATTAAGCTCCTTAGCCCCTCTATGACATAAAGATAATTGCTTTGTTCTGCATCACTATATTAACTGATGACAAGATTAAATTCAGTAAAGATTGCAAACTTTTCCAGATACTATAATGCTAAAATTCCTACTAGCTTTCCAGTTACTCCTGACACAGCTCAAAACAATTTACCTGACACAGGCCACAAGCTTGCAAACTGGAATCAATAAGACAACCAACCAACCAAATAAATAAATAAATAAGTAAATAAATGCATAGATATCTGTTTACTAAAACTTACATTCATGTAGAAAAATTATGATAGTTGAAGCATCCTCTGAAATAACAGCAATTTAAGATGCTATTTGTGGACTAGCTAATTTTTGTAGATTTAAGAAATTAAATGTTTTCTCATGAATAATCTGTCCTTAAACAGTTTCTCAGAACTCTTATGCACAAACAAGCTTTCGTTCAGCTTGATGCTTGATTTTGTTTTCTGTTTTTATATAAATATTTACACCAGCAATTAAAAAGAATTATACACTCTTTATGAATAAATTCTGTTCAAGGTCTGCTAAAGACCAACTTTACTTCTTCAGCTATTTCTTCATATGGTTACTATTGCAAGCTTCATGGTGAAATTGAATTTAAAAAAACAAACCAAAACAAAACAAAGCAGAAATGAAGAAAGCAGCAGTCGAAAGATTTTAATACTGAATGTAGAGATAGAAGGCAAAGATTTTCCAGAGAAAAGAGAAAGTACAAGAACAGTCCAAGATTTATCAACAAAGTTCTAGGCTGGCATATCCAGGGTCAGCTGTCTACTTGGCCAAAGGGCTGCTGACTTAAATATGGTGAAAAATATCATGTCTTTTTGAAAGTTGGTGAGTTTGAGCTTCTTTAAAAACAAAACAAAACAAACCCACAACTTTTTTCCACACCTCGCATTTTCATATATCAGTCAAAAGTTAGTCAATAGATAATAGGAGAGCAAGATCTAGAGAAATAACCCCATTAATGTTTAAATGTTTCCACTAAAAATGCTAGAAGAGTGGCACAGGCCGTCTCTTTGGAGTTAATGTAGTAATAAATATTTTTTTCATTCAAAATATACCATAAACCATAATTTCCATTTAATATAACCCAAGTTAAGACTGTATTATGTTAAAAAATGTTCTAAAAGAGCAAAAAGTGCTTGATTCAACATCAGATATGATTTGAATCAGCCTTCCGTATCCTGCATAGCTGCCAGCTGCTGCTCCAGAAAGGCTTGGATCTTCCATAGGCACCATTAACCCTGCACTGTTGCCCTGGAGCATCTCAAATAGTAGTAGTCATCCACTTGTGGAGAACTAAATCAGTTTTTAGGTAGTGAAATAATTAAAGTTCTTAAGATATATCTTAACTTCTCTCTGAAAATCTCCTTTTAGTTTCAGACACACAAGGATGAGATGAGAAAATCACGATGGCTTTCCTTCATAGATTAGCTTACATTGCCTTGCTAACAAAGTTTCTTTTTCAGTGGCAGACAGTCAAAAAGAGCGTTGAACAGGATAGTCACTTTTTGTATTAAATATTTTAGATCTGATTGAACTTGAAATTCAAAATTTGAAATCTAATCTGGATTTGGTGTTTCTTTTTACCTACCCAAGCTGAGGTACCTTTCAAGAAGAAGACATGTATCTCCTTGTCTAACAGATTTCCTCCTGTGTGTGCTAAGTGGCTAAAGTAACTTACCGGGTACTAGTTTGTACTAGTAGTGCTTTGAAGCACAGTACTTCTAGCAGAACTGAAAATTATTACTGTTATTTTGACATAAGAACTGTCTCCCTCATGCTTCACATGACAAGTCACAAGGGAAGCACAACCATTAGAAAAATATCAAGCCATTAAATACTTTGAAGTTTTAATGATTTCATAAAAGAATGCGATACTAATATTGACAGATGAAGTTCCTTTATAAGGTGATGATACACAAACATCAGGCATTTTTCAATCTCTGTAATAGTTTAAAAACCAAATGCCAAGAAACAATCTTCTTTATTACAGACATTATAGCTGACATGATGCCACATTCCAATACTTGTCTAAGAAGTAGTGGATGTGGCTGAGGGAACAAAAAAAGAAAGAGAAGAGGGGATTCCACACTGTCTAGAAGCAAACACTGATAAACAGCTTAGAGTCAACAGGTATAGCCTTCCAACCAACACAGAGAGGCACAGGATTATAGTTCAGTTGCGAATGAATGAGGAATCCACTTTGTTTATATCTCTTTCATGACAAGCTATAGAAATACTTTTCCACTATAAGGATGTTGTTGTTTTTAAAAATGTTTCATCTCGGTTTAAAAAATGAAGTCTTTTTAGTTCTTTCTCTGGAAGGGAAAAAGGGGTTTGCTTTTCAGCTTTTCAGTTTGGACTATGCTAGAAATGTGTGATTTACCAGTCTGTTCAGGTTTCAGTTACCTTCTGAGGGAGAAGACGAGGGGCACAGAGTACTTATGGGAAACACAAACAGGTAGGATGGTGGCTTGCAGTGCCCATCTTTCCCAGGTAGCAAAATGACAGGGGTGACCACAGAGGTCTGTTAGGTAAGAATTTCTCCATCCTATGCTTCCTTCCCTCTTTGAATAATATGACCATGGAGGTGGCAGGGAGGAAGAGATGAACAAAAGTGAAGCAAGTCAAACCAACTCTATATAAAATCTTAATAGCCTCTTTCCTGCGGAGTGAGTTTTATTTAATATTCTTATTGTTCTTAATTTTTCCCCTTGACTCTGTTCATGCTTAGTCATTAATTTTACATATAGTTGCTTTAAAAGTGCACTAAAGTACCACGTTGGAAGAAAGCCTCTGATTGATTAATCATTTATCTCAGTAGAAAAAACATGAACATATTTGATTTCCAGCAGCTTGGTATATATACAGCTATAAAATGAGATGTAAATTGCAATAGATAGCTATTTATATGTGAAATGTAATATGTGAAAGAAAATGTGAAGAAGTTTATGTAAGATTTGAAGTGCTGAATGAGGGCTCTATAAGAATACTTTGCAACATATATGTAACTGTTTATTAACTGTATGCCCTTCCTTTGCTTTTTGGATGACAGATAACAGGTTTATGTATCTTTAAGTTCAAAGGTGTAGCTAACAATGACCTATGAACACTACGAAACAATTGTCTATTTATAAGTTACTGCCTGCAATCAATACGACCTTCTGTTTAAGTTAATCAATGCCATCTTTAATTGATTAGCTTGAGTTGAAAACCTGCCAAAGTGCTGAACTGCTGGGCAGGGGGATAGGGAACATACTTATTACTGTTCTTCTCCATGCATTGTAACATTATTTCAGTATTTATTCATGGACAAGGAAATATGAAGCAAAATAAACCTTTATTGCATGTTTCCTCACTGAATATTCACTGAATTTCTAAAGTAAAAGACAGACAAGCTGGCAAGAGATGTCGTAAATATCTAGTGTAACACTTGTAAGGATTATTCTTCTTAGGGGAAGTAAAATAAACTATTTAAATTGGTAAACAGGGAGGGAGCCCAGTTCTGTCTAAAACGTATAAAAATTAGAGGACTTATTTTCAGAGATACACTTTCTGCAACGGTAATGAAATTCAAGGTGGTGCACACAGATTAATGTTGTTATTTATTATTATGTATATAATTTCAATGAAGTGCACAGCACTATACAGATGAATAATAAGTGCATGACCCTGACATTAATACAAGGCGTTACACACTGCAGTCAAAAAGCAGCTGAAGTTTAAGGCAGTAATCAGTAGGAAAATGAGGCATTATAAGTATGTGTTACTGCAAATAGGAACAATGTTTAACCAGCAAATATTTCAGGGAGACTGAACAAAAATAAAATAGAGTCAGGTGGACTAGCGAAATAGTATAGCAGAATTAGTATAGCAGCTTCACTAAATGTCACTGAGGGTAAGACTATAAACTTATAACACTTTCCCTCCTTCAACACCACCACTAGGTCTGAAAAAAAAAAATATATATATATATGTATATATATATTTATATTTAGTGTAAGAAAGACAAAAGAGAAGAACAATGCAGAAAACACACTGCGCTTCAGCATCTAAAATTGAACAGTGCATGTGCATACGTTCTCACCAATACATCAATTTGTTTGACAGACTCTGGAATGCAGAGAAGGATCAATAAGAAGACAGCAAACATTCCTCCCTAGTGGGTGACTACAACAGATTTGCTCCATTCTGTTGTCTTTTTCACACTTTCTTTGGAAGCTCAGATCACTACTCTGACCTAGAGGTCCTAGAATAACTAGGAGTCACACTCCCACAAGACATATGAAGTCTCTTGTGAAGTCACACTCTCACAAGACATGGTATTTCACAAACAATGGACCTAATTTACATCTGTTGACTCCTAAGCTGAATAAAAGACTTTTCCTGACAAATTAAATGGAAGTTATTTTTCAAAAAAAAACTCTAGCCTAAAGGAATAAAAGGCTAAGTGGCCTAAAAATCACAGAAAAGTTCATCTCCAAATAAAACCCCAGTCATTACAGCTACATAGAACCTATTTATATTTCTGTGGGTCTAGAATAGTCAGCTGTTTGTTTCCATAAATAGCCTAGCTAAGTAGCAGATGTTTCCTTGGGCAGTTATTCAATATATCTAGAAAAAAAAATTCTCTGTTTTCCAGGCATCTGACACCTTTGTTTCTAGCTCCTGACTTCTTTTCCCTGCTGAAATGTTCAACCTTTCTAGCAGGTCTGCACAACAGGTGGGTCGTGGGTCTCTTGCCACTTGAAAAAAAAAACATTTGTTTGGCCCATCAGCTGCTGAGAAGCATCATGTACTGCTTGATTTGCCCAGCTGCCAAGAGGCAGCAACAAGATGTCCATCAGAAAATGCAGATCTCCTAGCTTGTCATTGATGCCTCAGAATGTATACATCTCATAGTCAGCCACCTGGCCTACCAGAAAACACATAGATTCTGATCTACACACATGGCCTGGCAGGTCAGAGATGTGGCCTGATAAGAAAGATTTGGGATATTCAGAAGTAATATTTGGCAGAGGAGAAGGTTGATACAGAGGTGAAAGGAAGATGGGAAAGTATCAACACTAGGGAAGCTGAAACAGTGTTGAAATAGTTCTGCAGAGAAGACGGAAAGTCACTTGAGAAAGTGAAAATATATTCTCATTCTGAAAATGACCTGACAAAGCCATTTGAAAATCCTGACTCTATAGTAACCCCAAGAACCTTTTTGCTAGAAGTCCCGTGCAATAATAAATGAGTAACAAGTCCATAGTACATACTAAGTGGCAATAAAAATGGGATAAGTGATGAAAAAGTGTCAATTAAATCAAAATGCAAAATTTACAAATTGATATATATGTGTATTTAACATTTTTAAGCTGTTATAATGAGAAAAAAAGCAACAGAAAACTTGCAAAAATGTATAAAGAATTAGGTGCTTTCTTTGCTTGGGTTTAATTAATTAATACTGTGAAGAATATATAGTCATTCATTACTTATTCTTGGTTTACATTGGTTTACATAGCATTACGCAGTTGGATGACCTCGTCTTTGAGGAGCTACAGGAGAAAACAGAACTGCTTTTGACTAAGAGGAAGGGAGACACAGACAGGAACAGGCAGAAATCCAAAGACAGAGACAGATGCCCTAGGAAAAAGATGCAGTTATTGAAGGGATTCTGTAGAAGAATAATGGGTAAACGAAATGGACTTGATACTGGTCATCACAGCCAATATCAGGGGCAAAACATTTTATTTAAATGTGCTGCAAACAGAACTGATGTCCCTAGAAAAGAAATATATGTTCTGTCATTTGAGGATATTGAAAGCTATTTTTAAAAAGTCATTAGCTGATTTGAGAGTAGTCTTGCACCAGAAAATGTATCCTAACTATGATTAGCAGCCAACAGTAATCTCTAAGTTTACAAACATAAACTCATGTAAAACTTAAGATTCAGAGAAATTAGGACAGGAAATCTGATGCAGTTGGAATTGGGAATAAAGACAGAAAATGTGACTGGCGGAGTGACTGAGACTGGTTAAACACTACAGAACTATAAAACTACAGAAACCAAAAACTGGGAGATGCTGTGAAAAGGAGCTACTAATAGAAATAGTTGGCTGACAGTAACTGAGACTGAAGCTGTGGGATGGAGTGATTTAGTCTGACTAGACAACAAGACCCAGTGGAAAGAAACATGGGGGACAGAACACAGACAGGGCAAGAAAGTCAGATAAAGACATTTGAACTCTCTTAGAGGGAGAAATCTTGACAAGTAATTGGATATGCTGCATGCAAACAAGAATATTATGAATCAATATCTGGATATGTCTGGATCTTGATTAACAAGGATATTAGGTATAAGAACTTAAAATTAGAGGCTGGAATTATGACTGGATATAAATACAAACTTGTATTGAAAGGTGACACAAGAAAGAGTCAAGAAAGAGATTATAAAATCTGGAAATGGATATTAGGACTGATACAAAGACCAGAGATGAGGAAGAAACAAGAATAAGAAAGCTTGGTGGCGACACTGTTAAAAGTGATGCAGCTTGCAAGAAAAATGAAAGGAAAACTCTGTGCCTAAGAGCATTAAATGTATCCCGAGACTGTCTTTATGTCAACAAGTATCTGTAAAACCCCCATGGCAAAACAGTCGTTCCTTAGGCTATGCTGCTTATAATAATGGACTATTACAGTTTATCAGTTACATTGTTAGCTTTGTCACTGTGAATCTAAAGATTTAGATCTGCAAGATGATGTCTTCTCACAGTGAAACTTTTGACTTTGTAGTTTACTTGTTAAAAAGAAAGCCCAAGGAAATGGTTACCTAGGACAGTATTCAAATGGTGAAGTCAAACACTCAACTGTAGGGAAATGCCAAAATTAATGTTTAACCTACAAAAGAAACCAAGATAATCATTCACACCTCTTCTATAAAGCATGACATCTAATGATGGAAGTTTTATATACCAGGTGCTATATAAAGCATGAGAACACACACCGAGCACTGAAGATAAAGAAAATATTGGATAGATATCCATTTATTCAACCACATCCTTGTACCCTGCACTGAATGAGACAGGGTACTGTGAAAAATACAGTATCTAATCATATAATTAAAGATTATATCATGATGCATACACAAAGGCAGTTGAACAAAGGTGCGGAAGACAACCTTAATTCTACCATTTCCTAATTTTGGAATGCTTGACTTTACAACTTTGATAATGGCCTTTTCCAATAAAGTTTTTGATCTCATAAGAAATATCATCACACATTTCCACATGCTTTTGTCCAAGATTTACACATCAGAATAGGAATTGTGCACACAAGCTTCACAGAACCATCAAAAGCTCTTTTTAAACATGGAAGTCATTCAGATAGCTATCTTTCAAAACACAAATGTAGCAAGAAAGAATCAAAGTCTACTGTTTTCTGAGATTATTACACTGACTTTGGTTGTTCAAAAATACATTTAACAAGATTCAAACCAATGCAGAAAACAATTTAGGTTAGTTTTTCAGGCAAATGAAGCTCTATCTAAGCAATATTTTATTAGCGTGGAGGGCAGCTGTAGGGCAGCTTTGCTCTAGTACTTAGGCAGCAAAATGCACACATGGTTCTTGGTATGGGCAAAGTTAAATCATAATTTTTCTCACTCTTTCTCAGTAGCCTTCAAAGGTCTTAGGAGTAACTCATACAGGACTATGCAGTAAGTATGTTGAGTTGTAGTTGCTTTATTTCTCTATCCCTGGATCTGCTCAACATCTCCATTTCCTGCCTTGTCCTTTTGGGGAGCAAAAAAACATAGATGGCCCTGGAAGCTTTAATATTCATGGTAGCTGAACGGCTCTTTTTCTTATATCAGGAAAGCACAGGCTGAAGCCACTTAGCGTTACACTTAACTGCGCTGTTAATATGAGCCTACAGAAGAGGTGGAGAACTATTGAAAAGAGATGAGAAGAAACAGTCAGTGGGAAAAGGCTTAGAAAGCATAAGTTTATTTTTCTAAGGGACAGGGAGAGTAAGAGACATTTGCAGGAAGGCTAGAAGGAAAATAGTATTTGCAGCAGATTAGGAATTGAGATATGAAATTTTGATTGATGGACAAAAGCAACAAAATTTGCACTAGAGGAGAATGCATAATAAGGGAGAGAGTAGAGTAGGACAGAAAAATTTTGAGGACAGGCAAAGTACAAAGGGTCACAAACAGACATTTTGGCCAAAACCAAAAAAAACCAAACAGGTCTGGGAATTCGTGGGAACTGAACAGGGTGAAAAGAATGTTAGCAGAAAATGGTGGAGCCGGCTACAGAAGAAGCTGGAATGATGGCTTCCATGATGTAGAAGCTGGAAATTAATTGGTAGAAAGTAGAAAAGATATAGGCTAAAGCAATTGCTAGAAAATGTCAAGGAAATGGAGAACATAAACAAAATAGCAGCCTGATAGGCAGAAAATTTGGTTAAACTCCTGTTCCTGTCAGGATAGATTTCAGAGGAAAGCACAAAACAATTTGGAAGCAATTTGAGAAAAGGAAGATATGACAGGAACATCATTTTGAAAAGAATGGTCAAGGGGGAAGACAGTGCAGAAGCAGAATTTTTTTAGATGAATTTAGATAATGAGTAAAGGGAGTGGTCATTAAATGCAACAAAGATGAATGTACAGGACTTGGGAGGGAAACTACTGGGAGACAGAAAACTGGGAATGGGGGATTTACAGAGGAAATTAATAATGTAGGCTGACAAATACATGGTAAGTAAATAGATAGGGAAGAAAAAATCAGTGGAAATAAGGAAGTAAGAACGGCAGTAAATGTCATTGTTCTAGTGCTTAGTAAGAGGTCTGGTAACACAACAGTATATAAAAGTCAAACATTATCTTTGTATGGTACCTTTTTGTGTGGGATGAGGGGGTCTTGGGAAACCGGATTGGGAGCTAGGCATAGGCATCTAGTGAACCTACAATATGTATGGAGAAGAGGATAATCTGCTTTATTATTATTTTAAACAGAAACAAGAAAGAAAACATTTAAAACCAGTGTCTACACCAGTTCCTAATAACTTAGTATTTCTTTGTATCAGTTAAAGATATATATTTGAGACTCATAATTTGGTTATTATGACTATTTGTTAGCACTTCATGGATATTCCAGTAAACTATTCTCTACCCAGTATTTTAAAAAAAACAAACTCAACCCTAAAATATCCTTTATTGCTTCTTTCTGTAGTCTTTTATCTCTCCCATTTTACAAAAGACTTTACATGAACTAAAAGTGAATCTGAATGAGTGCCACATGATGAAAACCAGAACAGAACACACCTCACTTATTGACAAATACAATTACATTTTATGCTTAAATTAGTTCTACTCCTTACTCACAGAAGTGATAATTAAAAATATCAACATTAAGTATGATTAAAAATATCAACATTAAGTATAACTTAAAAATATCAATATTAAGTATAACTTCAGTTGACAAGTACGCTTTTCTTTATACTAAATAGCAGATAAAATCTTTATTTTTAATTATGATTTCCTTGCATCATATTTTATTAGATGATGAAATTACACTTGGTAATTCAATTATTTCACTTCCCCACAGAACGCTGCAGCTTTTCTACTTTCCTTTACTTAGTTATATAAATGCATAGCATGCTTAATACAGTAAGCTGAAATAAAATTAATGATAGTGGATAAAGAGACTATTACCCTATTACTATTATACTTTGATATTGAGATACCGATATATTTTGAGAGGAATAAGAAAGGCTTAAGTATTCCCCTAGTAAGTAAAGTGAAGCATGAAAGAGATACTATTATTCTCTTCATTATGTATATTCTATATTTGTATATCCTATAGAATGATTTTTCCATATTAGACTATACAAAATATCTCTTACAGATAAAATGTAAGGACGTCATTGGAATTTTGTGAAATTGGAAAGATACAATCTTTGTTGTCCCATGAAAATTAAAAAAAATGTTAGAAAAATCTCAGTTTCACCCACTGCAAAGCTTTTGTACAGTTTTGCAGCAAAATTCTCCACAGAGCCCACCTGTACTGAGCATGCTTTCTCCTAGTGCCACAGGAATGAAGCAGTACTTTCCCTACAACTCTCTCCTCATTCCTGCAAACAGTTGTCATGCTAAATATTGAGGTAAGAACAGAGGAATTGTCTTTGCTTTTCTCTCAGTTCTTCTCAGATGTAGAAGGAGAAACAGAACGTGTACTGAAAACAGTAGGGAACACGAGCTTCATGGGAAGGCAGGAGGAAGCAGAGAATACAGACAGAGATGTGGTACCGAACAGTAAAGATCAGTATCAGGGAATGTCAATGCAGCATGGACTCTCAAAACGTGTGGACAAGAGGAAGAAGAAACAGTAAGGGTCAGACAGAGACAGGGGGCTGGGGGTCACTGAGAAGAGAAAAAGCTTGTAATTATAGAAATATAATCAGGCTGGCATGAAACTGAGTTCAGAAGAAAAGGCTGGAAGAATGTGACATTAGGAAAAAAATCCCACAATGTAATATTGAAAAGAAAGAGTGACATTAGACATTGACAAAAGCTGGAACTGGAATGTTGGAGAAGAAAATAGGAGGAACTGGGGCACAGAGCTACAAGAGTAACAGGGACAGATGCTAAGAGGGACACAGAGAAAAGGGAGTTCATGGTGAAAGAGAACTCTCCTTCCATTATTGGAAGTGAACACAAAGAGTCCTGACAGTTAGCATTACTCACCTGCTATTCTTGAACTATTTCTTGAACTATTTGTGAAACCTGTCAGTCTATAATAGCTGATCCACAATGACGATCAGCTCCTACAGTTACATTTTGGTTCTAGGGGTAAATATTGTAGTAGAACTAAAAGTTCTGAAATGTTGTGTGACAGCTAAGTTGAAAATATTAAATGATAAGAAATTGCAACTCTATTTTTTGCCTTTTGTCCCTTTTCCTTCAAAAAAATTAATTATATGTTAAGACTGCAAAGTATAGGCAGGAAATGTCAGAATTAAGGTTGCCTTTGCAATGTGATCCAGTATCCTGATCGGAATACATTATGGTCCAGTCTTTTAATTAAATAATCATCTATGGGTAGTTGGTTTTTTTTTCCTTGCACCATCCTGGACAGATGAATCAAGGAAAGGTCATTAATGAGAAAGCTGCATTTAAGTCCTTGATTTCCTTTGTTGCAGATATGGAAATATATGAAATGAGCATAAGTAGGGAGATGATAGCTGGAAAATAATAGATAATAATGGTGAAAAAGCTGAAGTGCTGTTCCTATGTAGTTTTGGATAAGTTCTTTAGGATATATGCTTCCAAAATACTCAGTAATTGTGTGTTGTTCATTTTATAATTTTCAACCTTGGTATCCCAGTCCATAAATGAAATTAAACAGGAATAGTTATTTTAAATACACTGAATACATTTGCCAAAAATGCAAATTATCCTGCAAAAAACAGATCCTAGATACTCGAAAGTTAAGCAAACTGTCACCTCAATCTTTCTGTGATTCAATTTCCCAGCTTTCAAATAGGAATAATCCAAATTTCACTTCCTTGGGGGAATGCCCTGAAGATGAAGTAATCGATGTTTGCAAAGAGCTCACAGATACTGCAGTAACTAGTGCAACAGAATGGCCTCTGAAGAAATTAGAATTCCGTCTTTGCACCAAACAAAATAACAAACTGACTGGGTTGTAACAAAATGACATAATGACTGGATCCTTATTGAATTAATTACATCAAGTGGTGCTTTAAATAAGGCATACATTTTATGGGAAGGAAAGCAGGACTCTGGAAAACAAACCTCATAACATGTACCCACTTCTCAGGCAACATTTAATCTGGCATACTCCAACTTCTGTGTTATTGACTTTGCAGAAATAACTTGCTTTAAATCTAAATGGCTTTGTTTAGATAAATGCGTTTGTCTTACATGAGAACTTATTGCCTCCTCTGTATTTGTTTATATGCTCAACACATTAAAGGCTTGTTGACTTTTTATTCTGTTGTTACAGTCTCCTTGTGGCACGCCAGTAACAACTCTTCAGGAGTTAGCAAAAGTGATTAAATAACACACAGAAGATGTCAAATGATACCGTTAAGATGATTGACTTCAAAATGCAGAATAAAGGCAATTGAGAGTGATTACTGGAGCTAATCATTTTAGGCTTGCCTCTGAAAAATGCACCTTCATTTACAATTGAAAACATATGCTATTTTTACTGTTTAGTATTCATGTAGGTAGTTTCAGCCTGTTGACTAGAGAAGACATTATAACGTAAATTCCATCTTAAAAATTTAGTCTTTACTAGTGTCTTGGTGTTTGCAATATATATATATACACACACACATTCAGATTCACAGGGGGAGTAATATGGCTCTCTTTAGTATTTCTGGTATAAATTTACTCAGCAGATTTGTTTTATTAAAATGTAAATAATGGGATATGGTAAATGAAAAATCCAAGAAGGGAACATACAGATTATTTATCGTTAATGTTCAGAGTAGTTTATTGAAACATACCTTCCAGTAACTGCCATGGAATATTAGCTATGAAATTCTCATCATGCTTTGAATGTTACCCATTAGGTTTAGCCATTTGTATAGTTAAAAGGCTCAAAATATTTCACATGTACCTTTAAAAACATTGTTATCTCAAATCTAACTATACATATTCACAAAAACTACATTCAGCATGCCTGAGATTCAACCTAATATTGCTTCAAATTAATTATTATTCTTTAATTGCTCCTTATAAACAGAAATGACCTATTAATTTAAAGAAAATCTATCAGCACAGAATGTATTCTCTCTTATAACAAGCAAGATGAACTTGACCTTGTTTGAACTTGTTTTGATGTGGCCCAGATGGTAGGCTACATGCTTGAATAGCAGTCTAAAGCTGAGGAAAAACTCATATAGCAAGATCTAGATTTATAGCCTTTTGCAAATTCCTACCTTGTATTGTCCTTTCAGCATCTGTTCTGCCCCCGCTGCGGTCAGCTTCTATCTCTGGGGTCAGAGACTCTAGAAACATAGAAAGGTAAGACTGACACATATTTCATTTGATTCTTATAGCCCTTTTTACAACCTGTTACTCCAATGCTGACTTACAATATAATCAACCTTTGTCAATTTTTTTAATGTTGAACAATGACTGGAGGCCAGGACAATTTTTTGTTAGACTTCTGTTAGGAAGATTAATGAGCAATAGATTTTCCAAGCATGGGGGGGGGGGGGGGGAGAGAGAAAAAGAATAAAAAAAAAATTGACTTCTCAAGCTAATAACATAAAATTGTCCTAGCTTGGATATTCTCTTCAGTGAGTTTATTTGCACATACTATATAAAGTAACGAAACAATAAAGAGAGAAGCATCACTTGAATGAAGGAAAGAAAAGAGATTTTCTTTTTTTCCCTTCCAATGTTATACATTTTCAATATAAAAAGCTTCTTTTGGCACATAAATTGAAAATTAATGACACAGAGGAAAGAACTGGATTCTTACCATTTAGGACCCTGAGACTATCTGTTGAAGCTGCCTGTTTCAGTGTCTGTTCTGCTTGCTCCCGTCGTTTAGTTTCAAATTCAAGTGCTTCCTGCAGTTTCCTCTTTGCCTTCTTTTCCTTCTTTAGCCTTTTCTGAATTATTGCTAGGAAAAAAGAAAATTAGTGTATTCAAATTTGGATATGAAACTTGGCTACATGATTACCTATTAAGAGTCCTGAGATATGATACAACTGCAACAGTTCATATAAATTGATTAATTATACAATACAAATTCAAATTACTTCAAATTTGCCAGAATCACACTGGGATATTCTAAGAGCTACTGTTCTGTACCACAGTACTGAAAACTGTAGGTGGTATTCAGCTGTAGTATATATCTTTTTTTTCATAAACAATATAATATCTGCAAATAATAACAATAATATTATATATTGATAATCTGCAAACGTCCAAATCAGAAAATCTTGGAACTGGCAATGAAATGTACTTTTTGCATCATCTGATGTAAAAATGCCTCCATGTCTGGAGGTGGGTGTTCTTTTGGGGATTAAGTCTATCGTTATTTTATTGCCCATAGCACTCAGTTAATATACGCACAGTGATAGAGTTTTGCCTGCCTGTCTGCCTGCAGCTTCTCTCCCACAAGAGGGAGATCCGACTGTTTGGGTGCCAGGGCTGCAGGAGGAGCTAAGCCCCCACCCTGCCTTAGTCCTCATTTGGTATAGAAAAGCTCTGAACTTTTTAACTCCTCTCCAAGATACTGACTCCTGCAAGCCATCTGACACCTTCATGTCTGGTCTCTTCCCCATATTTATTTCTTATCCATAATTCCTTTTTCTCTTTCTCTGTCTCTTTCTTGCTCTTTCTCGATGCCTGTCCCATCAGCCAACTAATCTTGAAGAACTCATAGCAAATCCTTTATGCTGCTGGAACACTCATTCAAATAAATATTATTTTCTTTGTCAAATGTGAGGGGAAATATTAGGAAATGAAAGTAGCATATTAAAATTAGGCATTAGAAGGCCCTAATCTAGAAAAATATTTTCCCTAAATTCAAATTTTACAAATAAAAGAACTGCAAGATGAGGATAAAACTTCATTGTGATTTTTTTTTTCTATGTTGCCAGTGACCTACAACTACTTGTACAATCTCTAACTGAAGGAACACATCACAGGTTACATTCCTGATGGAAAAGTACAATGTTAACTCTTTTTTCTACTCAATAAAAGCTAAAGTGAGCCTCTAAAAAAAAGTCATGTAAAGTTGTAGAGCATATCATCATCTCCCCCACTACACCCCAACCATTCTCGCATAGCACATTTAGGGTTTTCAGGGATGTGCGCATAAGAATTTTATTTCTCATAACATCTTCCTGGATAACTCTTTCCTTGACTGTTATTTTGAAACTAACTGAAAAATTACCTACTGAACTACTACCTGAAGAATTTTTGCACACACTAGAAGAATTATCCTTACCAAACCCAGATGCTAGGTGATATTAGGTTTTGACTGCCTAGATCTAGCACTGTATCTCACTCCAAAGTAACCTCTAGTACGTGGCTAGGGATGAATGCAGGAAATGGTAAAAATATACTCCCACCAGTTCATACTCCGCATTTCCAGTAATCTGCGATGGTGGTATCTTTCCTAAGATGCAAATAATGAAACTTTTTAAGGGAACCATCACTGTTATTACTCTTCAAGGTATATGCTAAGAATAACCACTTTTGTGTTATCTCGGATATTTTGTGTTGCTATGCAGAACTAACTGTTCAGACAAAATGAATATAAGCACATACCCTATAGTTAGAATAGCTACATAATTTACTTTCAAGACTTTGGAGTTTTGATTCTTTCTCATTTTGCATAGTATCGACTACTTTAGAGGCTAATTAGCTTATACCATCAAAGAACATCTAGTATCTATACATAGGCTAAACTAAATACATTTTGAATCATTGCACAGTTTTAATGTTTTCATTATAAGTACTTTGAAAGTGATTGCAATAAATGAGAAGGAAACATATGTTGCTTTCTGAATTAAAATGTCATCATGGCTGACACACTGTAGATGTGACTACAGCAGTCAGAGACAGAATTAGCAAGCCCTTACTGTGTAGCTTCTCACAGAAGAGATATTATCCTACTTTCACCAGTTGATGAGACACATCCTACAGCCACAGGAACCACCAGTTGGAATATTTACAAAGGAAGGAAACCTTACAGTAAATAAGCAGCTCTGTAGAACATGCAGTAGCAGTAGTGAATTTCATATTCCAAAAAAATGGCAAAAAATATTCAGAGGTATCTACTAAAGAAAATATATTTGACTTGTGTTAACATGACGAGCAAAAGTACTACCTAATGGTGAAAATCCCATCCACCTGTGGGTTTTGGCCTGTATGTGACACAGTGACCCGTGTTTCTATGTTGTAGATGGAAGTGTATTTCAGCTTTTCCTTTGGTGTCTCTTAACAGGTATATGGTATGCTTCTCCCATCTTGCTCATACTTCCATTAAGACATGTGAAAACTCCTTAAGATATGACATTTTGTGTCAGGAAAACTAATAGTAGGTAAAGCCTCCTATGTATTTTTCTATTTTTAATTGAAGAAGAAAGTCTCACAATAATTAAAATCTGTCCTTATTTTTTCTCTTTCACTTGGATCTGTTAATTTTAAAGACTAATACATTACTTTTCTTTCTTTTTTTACAGAAGTATACACTAGCAGAGAGAGTCATCTTCATTGTATTTGCTTTGCAGCACACCACTATTAAGTGTTCAAATCCATTCCTCTTCGGCCTGACTCTTCTACCAGTGCAACACCATCATCAGAGGGATACATATAAAAAAAAGTAGGTAATGTATCACGCTGAAAATAACGCTGTCAATTATTTCAGTATCCTGAACGAAGTGAGGGACTATCCCATGCTCTTCCCTCTGGAGCTAAAGGGAAAAGAAAGAAGTCTTCACAGTGTAACTGACCCTGTCTACCTGTCTGAGAACAGAATATATGAACAGAATATATAGAATCTTCATTGACCAGAAAGGGAACTTATATTAGTTTAAATGAGGTGCTTAACTTCTAGATGGCAAAACTCAAATGAGGTCAGATGGGTGCCCCACCCCAGCCTTTTAGGTTGTGCATGTGATTCCCTAAAGGTAGGTATATTTGAGTGGTTGTGAAACACAGAGGTAGAAGGATACGAAGAATAACTGAGCTCTTTAACAAAACTACTTTAAAAGTGTGAGTAGTGCAATTGCACTGACCAAAATAGTCCAGCTGTGGACAAAGGGACGATTCATTGCACAGTAATGATAATTGCTTATAGTAATAGTCTTTAAAAATATATTCTTAAAAGTTAAAAAAGGAAAACGAAAGCTATGACAGTCTCTAATAGATTAGGGCTTCAAACAGGATTGTATTATGTAATTACTGGTAGAATGTTAGGTATAGTGGTTGTGAATCGAAGTGTTCTTGAGATTCCCGATTTAGCTGCTTCCCAGAGAATTAAACTGGACAAGAAGAGAGTTATAACTCTCACCCTGAAAAAATGTATCTGCCTTGTCATGGTCTGTGTTAAACAGTAAGTGAGCCCCAGAGGTTAACCATCCCTTGCAAAGTAATTAGACACTATTAAAGGACAAGACATACATATACAGAAAAATTGAGCCATAAAGCAAGATGGGAACATGCTCATAAAGTAAACAGTTAATGCATATCACTGTAAACTACCTTACCTTTACTATCAATATTTTAGAACTGTGTACTGAGGCAATATAATGAAATTATTTTATATTTATTAACATGTACATGCTTTACAATAGGCTAATGTTAATGTTTGAAATGCTACTAATGTTATTGTCTTATCAAGAAAAACCTTAGCTGCTCCTTCTACCATGTGTTTGTATCTACTAATGCACTACTACTGCCTTTATATTTATTACATACTCTTTTCCTAAATACCCAGTATATGACCCTAGCATCTAAGAATAGAGACAAGAGTTCCTAAAACATTCAAGATCCCTACAAATGATACAAGTTGGTTTTGTATTAAGCAGCTATCCCTCCTCTTGATGATCACAATCTGTGGAAGTCTGTAATAGCACCTATGATATTTATACTTGTATTGTACATCAGTGATGTAACAAGTAAAAGAAAAATGTGGAGAAAAAGGAGGGTCCTTGTCCTAAGTCTCATGAAGATCCTATGCAGACTCAGGCGGGCTGTAAAACTTCTTGTAGTGCAGTCAGCCTGGACATGAGGTAGGACGTTTGAAGTTTTGATCAAACATAGGTGCTTGACAAAAAATTAGGTTTCCTAGGAAAATAAATTACAAGAGATTTATTTCTGCTTAGTTAAGATACCTCTGTTCTTCTGCTCCACAGCCAACTGTTTTTCAAGTGTTTCCCTCAGTTCTCGTTCCCTGAAGAGCTCCATCTTCAGTTCTGTCTTTTCCAGTTGGACCTGTTTCTCTTGAGCTCTGGCATTGTCTATAGCAACCTTTAGTAGACCCTGTTCAAAGATAAATCGGATAACGTATGACGAATGTTAGAACAGTTGACATAACTTCTGATATTGTTCCTTGATTAATCATGTGATATTTTACAATCCTCCCAATTATCACCCGTATAAAGCTGGAAGTCAAGTTCTCCCAGAAAACACAAATTCACCTTTGACTCTGCATATAACTAACATAAAGAAGTTGTAGGAATAGGTCTATTCTTTGTAAGAACAAGCCAACGGCAGGCACTTGCTTGTGACTAAAACAAAAAAAGTTGAAACACCCATAAAGAATTGGCACAGTCACAATCACATCATCCATAGAATGGCAAATTCAATCTCTAGCACAACTCAAGCCAATGGGAATTACCAAAGGGAGAAAGGCTCTTTTAAAAGCTTGCCATTTTGTTCCCTATTGTTGTTAATTCCTATTGTTTTAAAATATTTTCATATTCCATATAGTTTCCAAGGAAGATACAGTTATTGGGATGCTAAGCAGAGGACAGTCACAAAGCAGGAAGATATCTCTGTTTTAAAAAGCCCATTCCCTGACCTTGTATAAGGTGTTATCTCACAGCAGAGAACAAAATGTAATCATCTCTCAGTTTCTGACCTAAGGTGGCTGAAATAAACCTTACCTTTTTCTTCTTATTTCATTCAGCCTATTCTAAACTTTCTTGAGAATTTCACCTTCACAATTCCTTCTTTTTAGTGAAGAAAACAGGAAGATCCCAGAATCGGTAATAACTAGACAGTTAGGACACTGAGATAGGGTATGAATTACAGAAGGAGAATCAGAATTTAAATAAATGAACATGGAAAGAGGAAAGATTTCCTTTTCCATTTTCCAGAAACCTGGCCATCAGGCTTTTAGGTCTACATCTGAATCTCCCCTCTTGAAGCTATCATAATAGACTAGATAATTAAGCACGGATATGCATATATGAACCTCCATGGATATGAACCTAACTCTGCTTTATCCTAGGCAAGTCTCCTGACAACTTAACTGTAGAGATAATTTGACCCAACAGAGATTTAATTACTGATATAAAGCAAAACAATGGGAGAGACAAAACAACATGAGAGATTGAAGAGTACTTCCCAATAGCTTTGCTAGGGAAGCATTCAGCTAACAGAAAAAAAGGTTCACACTTAAGACCTGGTTTCAGAACAACCATACTACAGGCACAAAATCATCACCCCGAGCTCCCAAGTAAGCTTCCTCACTCCTCAAGCACACTTTCTAAACTGGATTCTGTTTTGCATGTGTTTTCACTAGAATTCTATCAAATATCTCCAAAAAGGAACTGAAAAAGAAGCTAGAAGATGATACTTAAGAAATGGAGGAAGTATTCTTCATGAGTATTAGTCTGCACATTTATCCCATTAGTCTTCCCAATGTCAATGCCTATTTTGAAATTTGTGTCCCTCAAACTCCTCTTTTAAATCTGTTTTCAGAGCCTGTTATTTTCAGTACTCCACATCCTCATTCTTACCTAAATTGCTGTGTCAAGTTTACCCCATTCAGAGCTTAGTGCTTTGCAGCTCTATTACACTTCAGTCTAATAATAAAGTCCATGGGAGCTGAAAGAACTCAACAACTTTTGACTGCAAGGACCAGATGGTCACCAAAAATGATATACACTACATAAGAATAGAACCACATTTGAAAATATCTTACAACGGTGACACCACAAATATGCTTACAAATATGTTCGAAGTTTTAGAACCAAATGCCATTCTAAAACAGCTAAAACACAAAGGTATTTTCTGCTGACTGTCAAACATGGATGACTACTAAAGAAACCCATAAAAAAGGCTAAATGTAAAGCTCCACAGGCATATGCAAAGAAAAATACAGTATGAAATATTTGTAAAGCTTTTCCAATCTATTTTATAAAAAGTTAATATCTACCTGAATTCTGTTGCCTTCCCCTGATTCATACTCCTATATTTACAATCATCACAAACTATGTTTTCTATATGGGAAGCCTTTAAACTAGTAAGAATTTCAAGAAGTAGGAGCTGTTTATCAATACCTGCTTCTTGCTTATGCTTAAACTCTAGAATATTTTAGTGCCCTCCAATTCATCACTTACTGGAATATGTGATTCATCCAAATCATTAATAAACCAGATCAAGTGAAATGACATGAAAAGTATTTGTTGATGACAAGTGTATTGCCAAGTAAGTTTAAAGCTGCAAACACCCTCCTCCCAAATTCTTACAATCCATCTTGTTTAACGATAAAATTGAGCTGCTAAAGCAACTGCCATCTTTATTCAATTCAGCTACATCCATGTACATGTTTCTTCTTCATCAGGAACAAACAATTAGTAACAAATGAAAGAGATCATTACATCAAGTGCCCTTTTAGATCACCCCAATTAAAACTTTAGTTTAGCTGTATTTTAATTCTAAGATACCAAATTCTAATTTTCTGCTCTGATTGCTCTTGTTGACTTATCTTTGAAAGATGTACTCTCAGTGCAAAGCCTAGAGATTATTTAGCAAGATGCCAATGTTGGCACCACTTAATGTGTTGATTGGTTGTATTATCAGTAGCAGTTTTAAATAAATTACTATTAAACTATTATTGTCCTTGGCTCACAAAACACAATATTTTGGTGTTCTTTAAATATGAAACAATCATTATGAATAAACATGGAGAATAATGCTAGAGTGTAACACTGATGTGTGTAATTTTACATTAAGAATTGCTGCAAAGTACAAAGCTGCTAAAAGCATGCTACATTTTCTGTTGAATTTCTACACCACACTTCCTCCTCCAACCTTTCCTTTTTTATACTTGCTGCTAATGGTAATACATTACCTATTGCTGCTGATTATGTCTGAAAAATATTAGCTTTTTGGAGCCAAGACCCACTGGGGACTACTTATAAGCTATACAAAATTAAGTTTCATTTTTAGAAGTTAAATCAGTGCACATCAGTAGGCGTTCAACGTGAAAAAAAATCTGCACTAGAGCCAAACTGATGCATATGCAAAAGTGCTGTTGCTGCCAATGACAGCTCTAATGTAAAAATACTGGAAACATTCAATATCTCCCTGTATTCAATGCAGAAGGGGGTGAGAAAAACAAATAAAAAGTGCAGCATCTAAAAATCATCAGTGCCCCTTGGAACAGAAATAGCAGTTTCAGGGTTGTAGGAAATTCTATTAATTCTCCCAGTGGTTCAGCTGTAGAAGATTATACAAAATACAGTATGTCCAACTTGTATTTGCTATGGCTAATCCTCTAACCTGATATTAAATCAATATGCTGCCAATGACAATGGGAAATGCAGTGCAACACAGGACATTAACAAAAAGAAAATATTTCCCTTCAGGGAAGGGTCAGATGTTATGTAGGCTGGATAACGATAACTGTAGTGAACTTGCTCAGGTTCCAGATTGGGTTTTAATACAGCGTGGCTCTATCTGAAGTCAGGCTTTAAACACGGCATGGCATTCTTCCTCTGTGTTAATATAGGGGGTTTTTTTTAATTTCAACATATAACTAACTGTTAAAAAATTTACATGATTCCCCTGGAGATTTACAGATCATTCTAATTTGTTTTATTTTAAGGCACGTGTTTTAATATTTTCCACTCATAAATTCTTCAGAAATGTCCCAAATAAAAAGTTAAGTTGATATATACTTAATCTTTCTTCCCATTCTCCAATATATCCAAAACCATCATCACGTTAAGGCAGTCTACCATGGACATTAAACAGATATCAAACCTCAACTTAGCCTTAAAGCTAGCATTACCCATCATTATTTTATAAAATGCAAATAATGTGTTGCCTATTTTGAAGGGAGTGGAAGGGAAGTTATATAGAAGCTGTTTCTCTTTCTAGCTACATCTACATTGCGTTCCACCTAACATAATTTAGTTAGCTTCACAGTTATAAGCGACACAAAAATGGCCACAGTAGGTAGTCCAGTGCTCTGTCTAGAAGATCACATCCTTTTCCCAACAAACACCCACAGTAACTGAAAAAAGGAAAACTAGAACAAGGCATGCATGCAATGAAGCTTTCCTAGTCAAACCTCTCAGCTTCCAGAGATTTGTAGGTAAGAGGCTTCCTTTGGCAATATGAGGTATTCACGTTGAAAACACAAACAAATTTGTTTCTCTTTTAGTCAGGAGATTATAAATAATTTGTATTCTCTCATTATTAAAACTATTTAGTGAAAGGCTTGCAAAAAAAATCAGCAGATAATTCTTTAGTTAATACCTCTTTACTGGATATATTTTGAATATTTGTTATTTGTAACGGACTACTGACTTCGTAACACAAGCAAGGTAAGATATGCAGCTTGACTATGTCTATAGATGGCTCCAAACAGACATTTTGTAATATCTCAAATTGAATATCTCCATCACAGGTAAAGGTATATTGCACCAGTATAAATGACATTTTTCCATTAATGCTTTCTGTGAAAAATAAAATTATTCTCTTGAATTTTAGCAGAATATAAATAAAATAGCATGAAGTAAAACTGTGATTTTTACTCTATCCAGTGTTTGCAATATTTTTCTCTTGTGTATTTAGTCATAGATGGTAAAAGTGCAGGAAACTCACAGCAATAAAGCCAGTAGTTTACTTTGTTTTCATGGGGGAATTTAGTTTGTAATCACGCATGTCTATTACTAATATCAATGGGATACTTGCAACTTATTTTACACATGTCTTTAAAAATATTTAGGAACAAGTCTGTGTCAATACAATACAGTCTTGGTAGACAAATATTGTTTGGATTGCAAATAATTCATCCCGTAGTTATTAATGGAAACTCAGCTCGGGTACAGTAAAGATTCAGACTCTAAAAGCATAAAAGAACATTACTATTACCCAAGAATATTGCAGTATCATGAAAGGCTGTGGCTGTAACATACTTTGGCATAATCAGGCCATGACTCAAAAAGGTGAACTTATGTGAGAAGTATGGAAACATCTTTAGCCTTCTTACCAGCACCCACACTGCATTTTGCTGTGACCCACCTTTCATCATCCTTCATCTTCCCTGCAACTGCACACTGACTTCCAGCATTCAATCCAGAAGAAATCAACAAATATACATTGGGGAGGAATAGGCATACCACTTAATTTAAGCTCCCTGGGGAAATTTATTTCCTCTTCCTTTTAGATATGCAGATATACATCTGAATAAAAATTATGTCTCCAATCTCATTTTTTATTTTATATTTAAAGTTGTTTTAATTATATTTTATTATGGTTTATTATTTGCATTTCAGCAATTCCCAGCAAGAAATAAACACTGGTTGTTCTGGGTACTATATATTGTTATTATCTCATCTTTAAATATACAAATAATTAATAATTGCATTTTTTGTTTCAATAAGTATTTATGGAGAAGTAAGAAAAACATATGTATGATATACAAAAGGAAATGAGTTTAACTAGCAGTCCCAGCGACAGCAAACAGGCTTGTCTAATGCTTGCCTAAAATTACTTATTAGTGATTAGGGGCTATGTATTTAACTTTAGTATGGATGGAAGACACAGCCTCACTTGTGTTTGCTGGCCAGTTTTAAAGGATGACTTAGGATTTCTAAGATAGAACTAATTAGATATTCACTAAGTTCAGTCACCTGAAATCTCCAGCACCTCCAAGACTTTTAGCACATTTTGTTTCCAAATATCAAGTGCTTAGAAATACTTACTCATATACCCAAATGCCCTGTACTTACAGCAAGGTTTAGCGTCCTCCTCATTGATGAATGTCAAAACTAGTGCCCATGCAGTACCCTAACCCTGTTCTATTGTTAAGCAGGACAGGCTCTATAACCTTTTCTGGAGACATCCAAGGTCTATGTTACACAGAACCTGTGGTTCCTGCACCTCACACAACTGAATATACAGAAGGAGATCGCAGGACAGATATCCATGCATGCTGGTGCAGCCAGAGGCTGCTTCTTAGGTATTCACATGACCATCCTATCCCTAAAATATAGACAACCTCCACCAGCACGTGGCCAGTTGTGCACGCACCCCATCCCATGACCTAACGAAGAAGTACACTTGCATTTCCCAAGCAGACATATATCCTCTCCATGAAAAGGACACAGCCATGTTTTTGTCATGTATGAGTCTGGGGAAAAAAGAACAGCATTTTCCAAACCACTCATCCAGCCTTTGGCTAGATTTCTGCTATTTTCTGTCTCAAAAGCACCCTAATAGTGGAGGCAGTGAAAGAACTGTGAGCCAATTATCTTTTCTAGAAATTTAGATCTGCTCTATTGCTACAATAGCTGCAACAAGAGAAAGGTGAGGGTTCTTACTGATACATGTGCCCTCCACACCTCTGCACTGAAAGGGATGTAAAATTCATCTGGGCCAAAGGAGAGCAAAGAGAAATTAATTTATCCAGTGACAAGAGTCCTTCTGACTCATGTATTAAATACATCATGGTTTTCAGGTAGTGCTTATGCATTTCTTAGTAAAGTCACAAATGATGTTACAAGCAAAGACCACAGTACAGAAATTCTCCTTTCCCAAAATCCTGTTAAAAAGTTCAAACTTGTAGTCAAATACCTAAAAGTCAGTTATGCAAGTGTCAGTTTCACAGTATCTAACTCATTTGTGGGCCTAGTGGAGCCCTCTCTCATTGCAATAAATGCTAAATATGGAAATAATTTTAAATAGCATTGATCAGAGAAACTGCCACTATTGTGCATGGGTCATTGCAATAGACTCCACCGTTTTAAAGAGAATACTTAACTTTATCTACATATGCGGGAAAGTCAAGCTAACTTTTTTTTTTAAAATGAAGTGGTTTTCTGATGTTGTCCTGACAGAAATTAAAACTGAAGGGTGGGGAAATGCCTTGATGGTATCTGGAAGGATTCTCAGAGATCTGTGAAAACCATGTAATGTGATGTAGAGACACACTGAAAAAATCCAAAAGAAGTATGTCCCACCTGTTTACCCTGATAGATGCTTTGTCGTGGTGTGGAACCCCAAGGTAGGGAGCAGTACGTAAAAAAGCACAATGAGAGAAGGCATAGAGAAGCCTCGTTTTTTTTACACTATTGCCTTTTATTTTAGCTCTAGATAAGGTTTGGGGCTTCTTTTAAAAAAAAAAAAAAAAAAAAACCACAAAAAACCCCCCACAACTGAACAAGCAGTGACTGAATTTCACACTCACATTTTCTATAAAACAAAACTGAATGTATTCCTGGAAAATTAATCCTGGTCATTTATCCTGAAGCACTGCGGCACTCTCATATTCAATCACCAGATTAGCTAACCTGTTGATGTTGAATGCTTTGCTCATTAGGTTGCTGTCTAGAGACATTGAGTGCACACATTTGTCAAAACAATTACTAACAACTTTCCTATACATGCATACACAGCTTAAACATTACATACTTTGCTAACTGTACTTCTTCATTTAGAAAAAAAGACATTCTTTACAGATTGCAGTAGATCTGTTAGGAGAATGCTAACTCTTGTAGAATTACCTTGGCTTATGACTTAAATATTTCAGATTCTAAGTCTCAGAACCAAAAATAAGCAATCACAAATGTGCTCATTCAGGCCAGGCAGAAGTAGCAATTCTTAACATAAGTTAATTCTTAACTTTTAATTTACATACTTTTCATAAAACAACTCTAAAGTGCGTAAGAGATTGCTTAAGAAATAAAGCGAGCAGGATTTGGCCCTACTCTGTCACAGCCTTTGCTGAATAAAATACAAGTGATTTTATGTATTTGCAGCAATAAGCAGGGAAAAATATTGTGACAAATACACTAGAAATTAGTAGCTGCACAGATCAGGCTTATCTGGAATAAGTACAGTATGGCTACATCATTTCCTTCACTATCATTTTGCTTCTGCATGCAACATAAAGCCATATTGTTGCAAAAGTTGCATCTGGGAAACACATGATGACTGAACTCATGGACAAAAAAATCTTCATTCTAATAGGAAACACTAGCATCTTGGCTCCAAGCTACATGCTAGTGTATACCTTAAATAATATTTGAATCACGCCATACTGTACACAGAATAGACATCGTAACTACTGAATAGGAAATCTGCAGAAAATTTGGTAATACCCTTTGAAGTCTGTTCTTTGAAGACAGTACTTTAAGTGAAATGAGCTTATTTATAAAAGGAGTGCTTTTTTTGTGAATGCTTTTATGGGAGACACATTTCAAATAGCTTTAAATATCATTTCCACCTTGGCACTTCAGCAATTTAAAACAGCTATTTATTAAAGAAATGTTTCTCAGCTTAGTAAATGAGATAAACAGTAAGATACATTTCATTAGCCTGTAATAAAAAGAGCATTTAAGACAAATGTTGTTAAACACACCAATGTAATTTTCATCAAATTCTCTGCTGTGGTTTAATATGTAATCTTTATTTTTATGTACTGTATCTGTCAGCTTCTAAATTCATTTGTTTGCTCTGGTTCCTTTAAAACTTAAATTACTAGAAAGTTTCAGTAAATAGTTGATCCAAATAATCTTATGAACTGATTAAGCCAGAATGCTTATATTAATTTAGACAAATCTGTAACTGGCTCCTCTCCATCCCTTTAAGCTGATCTACAGAAAGGCCTACCTGGATGTTAGTCAGAAGGGTCTCTATGGAGGACAATCCATCAGGGAATAGAAAAGGAGATGGAAAACCTGGAGGTAGCGGTTGCCCATGCCCAGTTAGAGAAAGTTTGTCAAGGCTGTCTCTTGCGGTTGGTGTGGAGAGCGGGGTCTCATCTGTATGTGATTGAAACAAAAATATAGAACAAGTTACGCTTGTCTGTTTTTATTAGTCCTCAGTAATGGCTTCCCTAGTGGTTTCCAGAACATTTATTGCAAATTGGTTCCTGCTATCAGGAGAAAATGCTTTCTGCTGAATTTTCTTTAATGAAAAAGCTGTGGAGATACAACAAGATAACATTAATGAGTAACTTTATAAGCCTTTTAAATGCAGTCTCTAATGAGACTGAGTTTACAGTGCCATAGAATCTTTTTAAAACAAATATTATCTCACATATACTTGTGATAATATATTCAGGCTGACTTTATGGGCACCTTCCCAATTATCTCATTTTAGTTTGTCTTCTATTTGGATTGACAATAGAATATTTTCTAGCATGACATATATTTTGTGTACAAGAAATATTTGAATACAAGGCTTCCCATACAATTAACCCTTCCCACTCTTAATGGTTTCACTTACAGCTCAGAAGATTCTGTAACACTGAGAAAAACTACAGTTCCTCAATGCATTTTTAATCAAGAATGTATACCTGATTCCCACAATTGAAACATGCTCTGAACAATACATGAAATTAACAGCATGGTTACAATCACTGGCCTAATTTTCTTAAGCACGGACATCTTCTAACAATTAGTACTAAACTCCTTAGTGGGATCTTCGTAACAATCATATCTGATCAGTTCTGACATCACTATGGGAAAAAACTCCCACAGCTTGAAGACGTCTAAGATTAAAGTTTCACAGATAATCTGTGAACGGATTATAAAGTAAGTGGGGGAAAAAAAAAGAAAAAAATACAATTAATAGCAACTTCAATACCCCGACTTTTTTTTTTTTTTTGACTTTGAAATATTTTTAGACTACTGTTGATATGATACAGAAATTTAGGTCAATTTCTTTGCACCAGATGTTAATCTGAATTCTTCAAAAGACAAACTATCTATACGTAAATGTAGATGCATATATCTATACATACTCTTCTTACCAAGGGCTCAATCATTAACTGACACATATTGATGTATCTCAATACAATACAAGGACATCAGAATGTACTCTTGGTATTATGCAGATCTCTGCACAGCTATTTGACTACAGAAGTGTTCGCCAGATTTGTTCTTATCCATCTGAGCTTTGATCATTCCAAGATATATATACTTTTGGGTATTTTATTTATTTTTCTTTCTGCACTTCATTCAATTACACTTTCAATAGTGGTCATATTTCTCTATTTAACCTATCATGTACATTAGGAATTGTATTATATGAAAGTTATGACCCTAGTTGCCTAAAAAGAGCTCAAACAGGCATTTGGACATCTGCCCTGGGCTGTTCCCACATCTCTTTCTAAAACAGCCAATGAAGAGAAGGAGGCACCAGTTTAAGGTACTAATCCACCTGAACTGTCACAGGCATCTACTACAGAAGGAGACAAATCTTCCTCTAGAAGTGTCTATTGACTGTAAGAGAAGCCTAAGTTGACTAGCTCAGATGGAAAGATCTACTTGGACTGAGAGATCAGTCCTGTCATGGAAGCTGTACTTCTTACTTCACTGTGGCTCAGGCTGAGAGTAGCCAACACAAGTAAGACCCATTTCACTTCTTCCGTTTGTCACAATTTGTGCCACAATTACTGCTCTCTCATAAAGCCATCATTCAAAAGATTACGAAGGTAAGCTTTGTGAAAGGAACTGATGTTCACCAAGGAAGGCTTCAGCTGATTCAAAGATTTCTTCAGCTACATTTAAGTTTTCCAGTCATGCCACAAAGTGCTTAGAAAAACTGGCTGCAGATTACTGAACCATTTCCTATCTACCTCACTGAGATTCAAATCAGGGTCTGAAAACTGTACTGTGTGCATGTATCCTCTGTCCTCAGGCTACCCTGTGGCAATACTGATATCTCTGTAGTCATATTTGGCCCTAAATATGACTTTTTTTCTTCTCTTCCCAACTTTTAAAATATTATAGAAATATTCAGCACTTCATTAGGAAAAAAAATAAATTAGGTATTCCTGGATATTGCAAATTAACATTGTTCTCAGATCATCCTGCTGGTTCATCTTCTCAACTCCTATTCCAGTATGAAAAATCATTATCAAATGTTTTTTTCCAAACTGCTGTCAGAATTGTTATGCTTTCACTAATCAAAAGAAACAACTCAAAACTTAAACAAAACTAGTTAGACAATAGATTGATAAGCACTGCACAATATTGTTGCATAGTTGGAAACTTATTTCTCCTTTGCTGCTAATATGGCTTTCCCAAATGATCCCTACTCAACACTGAAAAAGACTTTAAAAAGTGAAAAATATTAAAAACCCTCTTCTGTGTTAACGCCATTGAGGTTTTTTTTGGCTAAAGACTTTTTTATATCAGTAGTTCCAGTGAAGGTACTATTTCATATTAGTAGTTCCAGTGAAGTAATTCAAGTGAAGACACACATGGTGTAGCAAGAAAGAGGCTAATCACTAGTACGCACGGTGGAGTTGATTAAAATAGACAAGAAAGTAAACTAAAAAAGACACCATTTGCCTTTAGGCTTGTGAGAGAAATGGATCAATGACCTCTCATAATTTCTAAGGCAACTTAGTATCTTTCTAATATTTTAGGTCTCAAATTGTCATAATGTTTTAAAACATACTACATAAAACTCCCCCACTTAGAAATTCTATAAACATTAATTCACACAAAAACGATGTTCTTCCATGCAATTGTTGACACACGGAAAGCTCCTAACACAGGTCTTGTCAGAGAATTTAAGCAAGTTTTTTACCGTATTACTACTTTAAAATTAAATATATGCAAAATCTGTTGTGAAGCTTGTAAAGATTTTCCTAACAATGTGTGGCATGATTTAGCAAAAGTTGAAGTAACTCAAAAAAGGTTAGAATGGTAAGAACTGAAAACAACTTTCAAACTCTTATAATAAATAACAGAAACAAATTTACACTGAAGGGCAAGACTAGACAGCTGAACTTACTATGAACTTATTTTAATGAAACGTCAACTTAGAAAAAAAAGTCAGACTAATGTGACTTTGTTTTCTTGATGTCCCATGTGAAATAAACTTTGAGTGTGAGTATGTTTGAAACAGAACAAATGTACATATTATACACAGGAAGTGTGGATATTTGTGGATGTGAGATAAGCGATGATTGAGGGAATCTTGAAAAAATGCATTTGTAACAAAAACCACACTGTAAACACAGCCAATTAAAACATAACCACATATCTTAGTAGCAAAATAATATGACCTCCTGCCGTTAAAGCCCTCTAAAAATCTTCCATTCCTACAGAAGTCCTCTTTTCTCAATACAATTAGATAACTTTGTTTCCAAACATTCATTAGCCTAGCATATTTTAAACTGTTGCAAGGACCAGAACATCCCTCTTTGCCTACTAGGAGAGCAATGCTGCAAAAATGAGGAGCCCTTGCTGGGAAACAGAGATTTGGCATTTTCGGTCTAAATGCATCAAAGGAAGCATTTAAAGACAAGTCAGGGCAAGAGGGGAAAGGTCAATCTACAACTCCATTGTCAGAGTTGGGAGCACAATAGTGTAAAGAAAAGGGGGAAAACAGAGAGAACAAGGCAGAACAAAGGAGTATCCAGGCCTGCCTTGACTTGTGCTGGGAACTGAGATGTTGTAAATTAAGAAATAAACGAGATTAGGACAAGACCAATCCCCTACAGTATCTGAGTAGAGACGAATATGTGCCTTGACACATGAACTGAATCACCATAATAGTCTAATGTGACACATATCTTTAAATGTTCATAAATGCTACATCCAGTCCATCCACTGTTCCTCAATTTCCCAAATTCACCTGGTTTTGTTCAAACCAGATTTTATCTGTGAACAGCAGCTGGTTTGGGCCAAACACAATGAACATTTTTCACTGTATTTGGTTTGTTCCCATTCTATTTTATTCTTTTGCCAGATAACATGGAAACAGACATCCTGGAAGCTGTGACAGCTATTTAAACAATAATAGATGAATAGAGGTAGCCATTCTCTTGTCTTTGTTCCTAAAAGCAAGTAGGATAAGTTCAGACCAGTCACTAATCAAACTGGAGAATATTGATATTGCCAGTGTTTGAAAGCAAGCGATAACAGCTGGCTCAAAACAATACTATACAGATTACTGCCTTCCTGTAATCATTTAATGGTTTTGTGTAATGCATCTTGATGCTTTTTTGTTCTCTGTAAAATATTTCACGTGTATTTGTTCCTAAATCAGGCTCATATTTACCATTTGAATGATGAAAGAGGATCCTGTTTTCACTTTTTACTAAAATAAATCTGGTGCATAAATTTTCGTGGAAACAATCTATTCCATTTGGCTTAACATGATTTTGGTTTGTGCTGTCAAACACCCCCTTTGTACAAAGTTTTCTATTTCACCTTCCTCCGAGATGGAGGTTTCAGGTGCAAGAAGCTCATCTACTTTAATTCATCTGCAATTGTTGATTTACTTTAACACAAAATTACAGGGGTCCATGTCCTGAACTAAAATGTTTACCAATTTCAGGAAGATATAACAAAAAAGAAAGAATAATGCTCTTGCTCAATTCCCCTATCACTCGGCTACTTATAGCTTTGGTTATTCAAGATGCACCCTGCACGTAACCAGAGGCAATGTGAGATGACTATGAAGGATGTTACAAACTGTAAAAGGAATGCACTAAAAGTAACTCCTATAAAAATACCTTTTAAAATAAAAATCTACATTTTAGTTTCTTTTCTTTGTGTTAAAAACTGTTCACCAGAACATCCAAACACTCTGACATTAAAACCTTTGCAACTGTGGCATCTGGAAATAAGGGGACAATATCAAATATTCAACAGACTGACAAGCTGATTTTTGTTCCTGTAACATTTCAAAGAGCACCACCATAAATGCTGCCCACTGAGTTCCGTTTCTTGGCTTCATATGTCTGCCCGAGGACTTTGGAAATAGTAACTTGCCAGTAATGAAATATGACTAAAAGATTAAATCTTTACATGGAAAGGACCATAGTTGCTAAAAATGTGTTTCTTAGTTGTACACACTGCACACAATGGCTTTATACCTGGTGCAGTCACATATATTTGTGCAAATAGGTCTCACCATACTTACATATCTGTATATTACTTCTACCATTATGGACCATTTTTGTAAGTGGCATTCCTTCAAAATGTGCAGACTTTCACTTGACGTGAAGCACTTCACAAGAATAAGGGTATGTAAGAATCTAGATTTCTATGTCCACTTTGGAGGTAGGTTTGGATGCCCACCAACAGCATGACATGTATTTGCTGACAATGCTGCCTGATTTTAATCGCCCAAAATAAAATGTTCCAACTCGATGCTTGTCCATTTTAGAAAACAGTTTTAATTAATACATTTCCAGTATTTCTTTAATTCTTTTAAAGAAAACGTAGTCCTTACAGATCACTCTTCACTGCCGCACAGGGTCACTGATCATACTACAGTTAGAGTCATCTCCATAATGGTCAATTAGAACTAGCAGGAGAATCGCCCCTTTCCCCAGGTTCAGTGATATATGTTCTATGCTGATATCCTGTAAATCAATTTATCTATAAATACTGAGGGGAAAAAAAGGAACGTATTGATGGCTGAAATCAGGAAAAGTGGGTTTGGAAACAGGGATGACTTGACAAGGAGACAGAGGCTAATAAAGAAATCAGGGACACTGAGCTGAGAAAACTGGAAAGGAGGACAGTCAAGGAGCCTGAATCCTTTAGAAAGGGGTAACAGCATTGGGATTATGTGGTGGAGCGGAAAAAAGGAGTGTCCAGGAGTAAGACATTTATATTGACTCAGCAAGAAATAAATAAAACAGTCAAACTGAGCGTTTTTTTTACACTGTATTTTGTGCAAGTAATTCTCATAGTATTTCAAGACATGCAGTTCAATGTAAATGAAATTTATAGCTGTCAAGAGCAAATATACAAAAATATGTTCTTTTAAGATCATGTTTTAATTTTGTTAAGGAATTACTGGTATAACATCACCATACATGAATGGAAGGAGTTGGCAAAATATATCCAAAAAGCAAAAATGTAATTAGTGGTGATGTTCCAGCTGTGAGGATTTCTTCAGGCTTTTTGGACAAGATCAAGTTGAGTTTATTCTTCATTTTACATGTCCCTAGGAGGGCCTCAGAGTCAATCAGTACAACTTATCTAATTTTCTCTTTCAATAAAAGGATTATTTTAATAACCTTTATCTTATTTTGCAGCCTATTACTGATTAAGGCTGGGTCAAGCAGTATCTGCGGATTTATTTATTCTAAGGATTTCACCATATTTCAGAATAAATTATCATTCCTATTTTGAAACAAACGCATGTTACCATACAATTGAATGTTAAAACGCTAGTGATATTTCCACTTTGAGTACTTTGGCATCACAACGCTCACAACAAAATTATATGGTTTATCCATCCCTGTAATAAAAATTATCCTGTTCATCCACAGAACTATTCACATAATTTTTTTAAGTGCATAGAATAGTGAAGGATAAAGAAGAAATGGAATATTCGCAGATGATTCTGCATATACCTGATAATTCTAGAGTACAAATATCTTGAACACCTAACAGTAACTTACATTAATTAAACCTCAAGAAATATAAATTCCTAAAGATAAAATGGTGGTTTGAAAAGCACACTAAATATTTTTATTGCATTTTTTTAAACAATATATTGGTATAAATGCAAGTCATTTATAATATTCTAACCTTGAGTTCTTAATTATGACTGCTATGTCTATTATTTCTTTTTTAAAGATCTTTATATGTTACTGGCGGGGATCGGATGCAGATTAAGGCCATCTGTGCTTTGGATGCTGAAAAAAGTATAAATGTATTTTACTCGTTCATGTCAAATGTCCCAATTAGTACTCCGCTAGCTCCATTCCATCAGCCAGGCAATACAGAGTGCTAAAAAGAATGTTTCTTGGCTTCATAGCAATTCTATGAGAACTGCTTATATGCATCAGTGTATGTGGAGGGTTGTGTAAATATGTCTCTCTATAGGTTCACAAGAGTCATTCTGAGCATTTTTGAAAGTCCTGCTGTGGCATGCGCATACTCATCTGTGTAGTAAAGAGATATCTGCTTAGGAAATCAAACCCCACCATTATGATACTCACTATTTCATTTTCTTTACTGCACTGGCTACAGAACCTGGCTCCTAGGTAGCATGATGTACATCAAGCTTTACTAAACGTGTGCAGAATCAAAGACCAAGGCAAGTATTTTGACTTTGAGCTAAATTCCTGATTAACATCAAACTGTAAATTATGGATTGGACTTCAAGACTGTATAATTAATACGCACTAAAACTCACATTTTCAAAATTATAGACATAACTATGCACATCTTGACTAATAAAAGCAATACACAAGGTAATACATCTATAGCGTGCATATTTATTCTTGTTGCCTGTTCCTCCCTATACTTTAACTGTCTCTGTATGGCTACTGTAAAATGCAAAGGAAAAAAACATTACAGAATGTAATAATCACATTCTGCTAGATTTTATTGGATCATTTCAAGTGCCACATGAGTTGGATTAATAATCCTCTGGACATGTTTCACGAAAGCTGAAAAATATCTATTATTTGGGGATTTAAGCTGATTTAAAAAATAAGGAATATCAATAATACTAGCACTTTTGTCATTATCAGCTGAAATACCACCACTTTTTTTTTGTAAGCATAACAGTAGAGAGAAGCACATTCTTGATAGGAGCACAGCTGGTAACTTGTAATTCTCTGAAGATGAAGGTTTTATGGTAATACCTGGAACTGCACTGTGTTAGCATTGTTTTTCTTGGTCTGTGTTCAGTTAGTAATTCTAATACTCATTCTCTTCAAGAAAAAAATAAAAAAGTAAACATTTTCAAGAAGTCCATATTTAGCCATGTCGCATTTATGAGGGACTAAGCATCAGTGCTCCTGCTGCCTTGTCACATGGCCCATGTTCTTGGTAATCTGCTGACAGCATGAACCGGATGCTCAAACAAAATTAAAATATGGTGATGTGTCTGTGCAACACTCATCAGCTGTCATTCACTCAGCCACACATAACCTGTCCCACAAACTCATCCCCAGAGTGCTGGCAAGCAGATGAGATTGACCAGGTATGCTTGGCACCTCGTGTAAAGTGGCAGCACAGAAGTCAACAGTACAGCATTTCACAAATAAATACGTCAGAGAAGCTCAACAGAGAAGACAAAAGAAGTTTAAATGCTTCATATTTATGGTAGCACAGACTGGTCGTCTGCCCCAGATCTTCAGCCTGTCAGAATTCATAAGACTGGGTCTATCAGTTTATGTCAGTGTTTTGTTTAACTGAATAGTCACACAGAATACTCTCATGTTTTTTCTTGAAATAAAATCAGAAAATATTATGTTTTAGATAAACTTATAAAATGTTCAGTGACAATGCTTTTGGCAGAAACACAATATTTTTAAATCATGTATACGTATATCCATGTCACTATCCTGTATGATCATATTAATGCCCATTATTTTAATAACTTCTTTAATACAAAATATTCTATTAAGTACTGATATTCAGACTGACAATATATTAATTAGACTATTGATGAGACGATCAGTCTAAAAATGCTTAGCAAACCAGAAACATACTAAGGAAACCCATTCCCAAGGTTTCTCCATGTCAAAATTCCTACCCTAGATGTATTAGTGGCTTACCCTTAAAGAGAAAAAAAACAATTACAAAAAAAAAAAGAAAAGAAAATAATTTAAAAAACAGATCAACTTATCTAACACAACAGTATACGGATATTGGGTAATAGATTTTAGAATTCTTAAATATATAAGAAAAAGCTATAAATGGTTGGAAATGCAGGGGAAGAAATTCTGTAAGTACCTAGGGGACAGTGTTGGTCAAGCCCTGCAGTCATGCTTCCAAGAGGTGTTTCCTTATCAATATTTTGGTAACATCTACTCTTTGCTTAAGTACTCAAGTGGCAATATACATCTACAACATACACAATTACAGAAATAAATGATGTAGTAACTCCAAGATCTCTCCCAATTCTTCTCATAGTTACTACAGCAATGGATACTGAAAACAAAAAGATATGAAGCATCCTGTTTTGACAGTCTCTCAACCAGAAGGGTACAAAATGGGTGAGCTGCTTTAGTATCACAGAGCAGTATAACACAGAGGCTTCCTTAATTTGGGGGCTAAACCCCTGCATTTGCATAAGAGACTATCAATTAAATTTAACTCACTTTTTAAAATGATTTCACAATATTTTTTTTTTAACATATATAATAAACGTCCTTAATGTGTCTATCTGTGGAACGGTTCCAGTACTCAGATGCAAATGTTGCAGACAATAATTGATGTACACATTTTGGATTATATGGTTATGATACTCTAATAGAAATTTGGCTGCCTGCCTATGGGAGTTCAATATGAGCTTCAGAGTTTACAGCATCAGAAACAGTCCTTTACAATATTACAGCCACATTTCTCAACCCATTGCCTATAGATTATATCCTAATATCTGATTTTCACAGAAATCTATAATAATAAACAAACCAAAATCCCTAAACCCCAGAGTGCTCAGAAACAAAACTCAGAATGAAAAGGCAAGCATTTTTACATCTGATATGATTCTTCTTGCAATTCATTCATCAAAAATCCGCAAAAAACTGCCAGAATGTGTCCATTAGTGAGATTTCTATGGCATTCACTAGCTTGATGCTCACTGATAGAATAATGTAGAAGTTATACCTCTAATGTTTTCTGCTCCATTTGAGACATCCACTTTAAAGTGAGCTTGCTTTTACTGCTTTTATTGTTGAAAATACAGCCGTGATTTGGCCTGCATGTGTCTTCATGTCTTGGAATATGTAATTTACGCTAATATATATCAGAATATGTATTAGAGAAGACCAAACAATATCCTTTATGTATTTATACATCATAGGTCACATTCATCACCAATTTAAGAAGATAAAAAATAGTTTGCAGTTACCATGTAATCTGCGTCAGTTTGGTTTACATTAAATACTGAAAATTAATGTACCTAACACAGCAAACAGGCTATATACTTGCTGGTAAATTAAAACCTTTCCCAGCAACCAGTTTAAAACCTTCATGCAAATTAAAAACTGCATTCAGCTTTTTAGCAATATTCTGCCATATTAGCAAGGAAATACACATTGTAAGCTCATTACATGGACAGATCTTTTCACTGATTGTATTTCATCTCAAAATTTCTGTAAAAGTTTCAATGTTCATACCAGTAATATATTTGGAAAATTATTTATTTCCTTCCTTAAGTAATTATAAATGCAATGCAAGAGAAGCAAAATACAAATCAGAAGAGTGGCTAAAATGTTCTCTAATACTTTGAGCAGCTGAGGGAACTGGGGTTGTTTAGTTTGGAGAACAAGAGGCTGAGACCTTATCACCCTCTACAACTACATGAGAGGAGGCTGTAGCGACGTGGTCTCGTCTCCCAAGTAACAAGTGACAGGAAGAGAGGAAATGGCCTCAAGTTGCACCAGGGGAGGTTTAGATTGAATACTAGGAAAAATTTCTGTATTGAAAGAGTTGCCAAATATTGGAACAGGCCCTGGAGGTGTTCAAAAAGTGTAGTGTGGCACTTTGGGACCTGGTTTAGTAGGCATGGTGGTGTTCGGCTGACGTTTGGACTTGACGATCTTAGAGGCCTTTTCTAACCTTAATGATTCTATAACTATTTTTGTATGTGATAACTGTACATAAACAAGATTCATAAGTGAAACAATATACATCAAAACAGGAATCAAAAGATCTTTACCATTATGATTCTGTGAAAAGTTACTGCCTAAACAAACTGAAACAAATCACACAAGCTTTGTTATCTTAACCCGATGAGCTCATTACATATTTAAGGATAATACTTGTTTTTAGAATCCTGATAGCAGGCTGGTTTTGAGCCCAGCTAGTAAAAGAACAAGCGTTGCATTAGGAAATTACCACCCTGCATAGTTTTGTGAATTGTTGCATGCAGAAGATTGACATGAGCAAATCACAGCAACTTCAATGATTTCTTTTCAGCTTTTGAAAAGAAGTCAGTGGTACCGATGAAGGATGCTCTCCTACCAAATTTTAGTATGATTCCACAAGTTCAAAACCTAAAATCTGATTTCTTCTTTAACTATTATTTTCAGAACCACATTCCTTTGTCTTCTCTTTTTCCTATCTTTTCTGTAACTCAGCATAATGTACTGCTTCCTAGAATCTTTTCATGACTTCTCAAGCTTTTCATGACTTCTCAAACTTTTTCTCAGTAACGCTTATTGTTTCTGAAGTCTCTTTGTTTCAGTAGTTTCTTCCTTTTCCAAGACACGAAGAAATTAGTTTGCTTTTTGAAATTTCAAGTCTAGCTAAAGACTACATGAGAAAAAAGTACAGTTAGAGAGAAAAAAGAAGACTCTGACAGAAACCTGAAGGGAAAAATCAGCCTAAATAATCTCCCTATTTGCAAAATAAAGCAGATCTTGACTTATTTTCTGCTTAACCATTTTCACATGTAAAACTGTGAAAACACAACCTGAATCATTATCAAAACACATAAGAAAGTGGAAAATAAGGTCTTAAAATACAACTTTAATTTATGCTCCATTTTCCTGTATTTTGGTATAATCATAATTGGAGTAGCCCTGATCTGACTTTGACTTAGGTATAGATAATTCAAGTCAATACTGCTATATTTACATATATAAAGTGTAGGAAGGTTCAACATTAGGTCAAGTGGTTAGAAATACAATAAGCATTTTGCTATGCTACTTTACTATCACTTTGGTCTATAAAAGGAGACACCACTATATAGCACCACAACATTTTCAGTGTGGAAAGTAAATTAAGATTTGTTATATATAAAAGCAACAGACATCTAAGACAACAGAACAGCAGAGCTTCAGCTGGCACAGATCTTCTTTGTTTCATAGACGAAATAAAGTTGAGTCAATGATATAATCCTATGCTTGATTTCAATTCCCCAAAAGATTAAGAATACAGAAGCCATTTCTATGTCCACAACCTTTCTCACAACTCTTACAAAGTGTAACATTTCTGTTTCAGCTTAAGAATAGGAGGGAAAAGAACCCAAAACAACAAGGAACACAATTACAGAAACTTTGCTTTAACTCTTATCACTATTTTTGACTGCTCTGTCTTTGTATAGTATTAAGGGTGGTATTGTACAGTCCCATTATACAGCAGATGTTAAATGCAAAGTAAAATAATCAGTTGTAAATGATTGATGATCCTCTTTACTATTTCAAAATAAACCCTGATTATTTATATACTTTTAGACGCTGCTTGAAAGCATCATATTAAACCTAAACAATTGATTCATTTTTCAATGGCTGTTGTGTGTAATGTATTATGTATGTTTTCACATTCTTCTGTGTAAAAGGCCCTGGTGTATGAGAAATGTTTAGAGTTTTGAGTGCTCCACCCAGTCCATATGGTAGGTTTGCTCTGTGTGTAAGACCTACCTTTTTCCACCAGGCCCATATGGCAGGCTTAAGCTAGCCAGGGCCTTCTATCCTCCATAGGGGCCATATGGCAAAACGAGCTCAGCGAACACTCATTTACCTTGTATTAATATTTTATGTGTCTCCAGTACATACACATACATACAGACATGTATGAACAGATCAGATTGGGCAGAAAAGACTTCACTCCTGGAAATACTTCAGCCACATAACCAACACACCTATGACAATATGACATGAAATGTCAATTATGTTTTTTCTGTTTTATGAAAGAACTGAAAGCTGAAATGAATAATTTATCAAATTATTTGATAAACTTATCTGATGGTTTTAAATATTTTGACGGATTATCATTTATTTATGCTAAAAAAAGGGGCAGATATCAATATAAAGAACAGTTCCCTCTTAGATTTTAACATTACCTTACAAGAACAGGAACAAATCTCTTGAATACACTCACTATCAAACAGAGAAAGTATTTGTTTAAAGATTCACTTCTATGCTGCCCTACAAATAGCAGGTTTTGAGGTTACTGCTCTCTTCCTGTATTTAAACGAACTGGCAATAAACCAGATAAAAAAATAATTCACTATAGACAGTAAAGTACATGTAAAGAGTTAACTATTTACTAGACGCATATAAATAAGTTACTATTTCTTACAGACACAGTATCTCTGCCCTTACTACTGGAGTAAAAGGAAGACAGTACAATCTAACAGCCATAGTATTTTCCTTCTACTGACTGTACAATTCCTGTACCAGCAGAACCAGATACGGGGCTGCAACATGAGTAAAAAAGTTGCATTGGAATTAGATGTTCAAAGATACAAATTTAAAAAAAAAAAAAAAGAATAAAAAGGATGGCAATTTTAAATTATAAACCATATTTTCAAAGTAACTACTCTAAATTTGATACATTGTTGTTGTGTATATAACTCAATCCAAAGCTCTGTGGTAATTCCGAAATAATTTAGGAACCCTCAGTGTTTTATTTATACAGGAAAGACGGAAGCAATTTGTAACGTATTTATGAAAGTTTTATTGCACCTACAAGCTGATTTAAGAAGTGGAACAATATTCCCCAGTAGTAGAAATTTTACTAATTTGAAACTCAGAACATTATGAAATGTAAAAATTATAACACGTTGATTTTATTCATAGGATTTATAGCACTTTCATCTGTCTTCCTCTTGCTTCAGTTCATGTAAATAAGCCCTACGTTGTCACATGAATATTCAAATATCTCAAAGAACTATTAGTGTTCAGAACAAGTGTGCACGTACACACTCTCATAGTTTATTTTGGTATATAGCATTTATATTTTGTTCTGCTAACAATAAAATATAAAGGAATTTTCCAGAAGGAATATATCTCCTAATTTCAAAGAAGTCAAATAACAATAAGCATTTTAAGAAACCATGAGTATTATATTAAAGATTAAAAAAGGTTAACTACTATGCTCATGTTGCTTTCTCCTATCTTACTGCTTCCAATCATAGCCAAATACATCTAAATCAGTTGGGGGAAAAAAGCTTTATTAATTTCAGGGGTTAAGAATCATGACCCCAAACTCTTTGCCTCTAACTTTCATTGTAGGAAAGGCATAGTATATGTCTTTATCAGTCACTTATCCTCTTTGTTTCTGTTGTTCTCTTTTGATATATTTGCTATATACTGCCTTTTGCATGTTTTACTTCTGTTTCAAATTTACAATGTATAGGTACAAACTTTTAATTCTGAATTTTGAAGCATTTGTCTATATGTGTAATCGCTCATAAAAATAAACATAAAGAGCTCACTTTGTGATTGGTGGGGCTTATGGCGTGCCTAAAAGACATGAAGGGTAGAATCCTTCTGCCTAGGTTATCCAGTCTGCTAGGGAAGCAATACTCTCTAAATAAGGGCCTAAATTCTCCATACAACAAAGAAGAGAAGGCAGGTGTCTAACAGATGCAGTTGATAGTGCCTAAACTTTAGCAGCTAGATTCTTGACTTCTTTAAAATTAGGAGCCTCTCTTAAGGCTTTAATGTGTACTTTCCTCATTTCATGAATCATGCAAAGAACTAAGAGGACTATTTGAGTAACCGATATTTGATAGTGACCGATCAAATACTTATTTGTTTAATACAAATCAGAGACAAAGAATCCAGTTGTAACTAAAGTTAATATCACACTGTTAAGAACATTGTCATGTTAGCATAGTCCATGATTTTAAACACATTCTTATAAAAGTATAAACCATAATTTTATGCATTGTACTTTCTCACTGAGTCAGCAGTTTTCTCTTTTGGGAGAATATATTAAATTAGTTTAGCATCTCAAATAAATTCTTTATACATACATATGAAGAAAAGGTAGGAACCTGACTTCATAAACATAATTTGGTGTGATTTTGTTAAAGTTTAGACATATAGATTTGTATTTGAAATCCTCTGAAGGTTACAGGGTGAAACCTTCCAACAATATCTCCAAGTCTTCAGGGACCAAATCCCATTATGTGGAGTTCAGTGAAGAGGGTAAACACTACCATAAAGAAATACAAATTGCACATATTTCCCATTTAGCCAGTGTCACAGAAGTTCACGATTTAGAATTCTAACCAGTTACGACTTATTCTTGGAGGTCAAGTACCTTGTGAACCTTGTCATCTCACTGATGACATCATATCCCATCCATCAATTCTTTCAGGAGCACACTTGCCATCTGCTCAGCACGCTATAATAACTTATTAGACATATTCACAGGGTAACAATCTGTACAATGACACTGTTATCTTAATGCTGGCACATAGAGAGATAGCAGCTATCGTTTCCCTGTCACAGCACAATTATTCTACCCTCTGACTTTAAAAGAGAAGTTACTTGGGTACTTTAACTTCTTATTAAATCACATGGAAACAATGAACACTCATCAGAAATATATTTTTGGCTTTGTGATGTTTTTTTGACCATGAACTGATAAATTAAGGTTACAACACAAAGTGCTAAGTTTTGTTTGATACAACTACTTTGCACCTTCAAAGTTTTTGCAGTCACGCCCATTTTTAGAATGCAAAATAAATAAATAAATAAAAAGCATACAATACAATCAATCACATACACACAAATAGCACTGAAATCCAAATTATCCTTTGCAAACATATTAACTTTCTAGAACGCATACATTTTATTATTTCTCTACCTGTCTTAAGATATCTATTCTTTCTAAAAACAATTACTAGGTAAAAATAAAATATGCAGCCAAAGTGCTCACACTAAACCTTAAGACCTTTTGGAATCTAAAAGCAATGTGAATTTTCATAGATGCCTATATATTTTTGCAGCTTTTGTAAAGCATGTTAATACTGAGCATAGCTAGCACAGCTGCTGTCATAGCACATATGACTTAATGATAAGTCCACTATAACTCTCCCTTGACTTCAAAAAAATACTTTCAGAAAAAGGGCAATATTTATTTTGCATTACACAGAATTCATCCTCTGTTCCTTCCTTTGGCTCGTCATTTATTCCAGCTTACACTGTGATCAACATTGTACTAAAATAAAGTCAAGTACAACAGCCGCTCTCTGCCCATCAAAACTCACAGACGTCTGCCAAGCACTTGTAACAGCTGGTGTTACATTAATTAGTTTAAACTATTTATTTCATCCATCTCCAGAGCAGATTGAGCAAAAACATTAGAGATTATTCTAGCATCTGTAAGTGCCCTGCAAACATTAACCAACCAAAGTTAGAATATTAGTCATTAACTTACAGTATATGGGATTTCAGATTCTATACGCTTTTTGTAAATAAAAAGGAAAATTCTACAGTTTATCATAGCTCTAGTAAGTTTACTTTGATTGCCTTTTTAAAAATCTAAGTTTTAAACTTATATAAGCCTTTGTGCCCATAAAGTTTCTTAAAAAAAAAAATTATTACAAGAAAGCTGTTATAATTCCTGGCAGCATGGACCATTAAGCAATATATGACAGGGACTGGGTGACTCAGTGGATTTGTCAGAGGTTTTATGTCCACTGTTGGAATCCAGCCCTAAATACGGTGATCAAAACAGTGTTATCAAATGGTTGTAAAAATCTCAATTAAAATCACTCCTATAGCCTCCACTAAGTTTTTAGTGGACAACGTAATAGATCTTTCACTATTGACAGAGTTCTCACAACTATCTTTTTTTTCTTTTAATAGGTTGAGAATGGACAATGGCAAAATAATGTTGACTATAAGAGACCCTAATATCACATTCCTTACTCAAATGGCTCAGAAACAGAAGGCAACGCAAGGACGGCAGAAGTAGGCTCATAAAGCCACAGTCCATGGGCTTGCCTCCATCAAAATAAAAAGCTTCCAAAGTTGCATAATGAAGTACTCAACACAAGAATACTTATTTTTAATGTCAAGGGCTCAAAAAGGAAATCAAAATCCTGTGCAAACTCTTAAGAGGTAACTCTTTCCTCAAAGAACTCAGCTGTACATAAGCATTGATGCAAACAGTGGCACAAAGAGGTGAAGTGCTTTGCCCAGAGTCACACACTGGATCACTGCAAAGCCTAAAACACAATCAAAGTTTCCTGACTCTCACCTCATTCAGAAACATTTCTCCATGAGGATTGCCAAAACAACATAAAAATCCAAGACCTCACTTGCAGAATAAAAACGGAGTTAAGCAGGTTTATCAATATATGAAGTTTAGTTGAATCAGACTTTTATAGAATAAGGTCCTTAAATTTGACCAGATTCTTCTTTTTTCAGTATTATACCATGTAAATGCAAATAAAAATGTATATAACTATTATTATTATAAATGCAGTTATTTAAATTAGCCTCAGATATAATTAAATGCAACTAAAAATAATATTCTAATTTATCAGTTTAGAAAGCTATACCTATCCTTAAAATAACTGTATTTATAAACAAAAGTAATTAATATATTCAGTTTCACTATTTGAACCATAAAGTGAGAAAAGCAACCTGACATATTTAGCTAAAATATAGATCCTAATCCAGTGCTATTTCAGTCCTTTAAAACTCCGATTAATTTGTTACGATTTGCTATGGCTATGTAGAAATTCAGTTTACATCTCTTTTTCTCTCTCTGCCTATATATATGTGAATACATATGGGTGTGTACGTATGCGTGTATGCATCTATACAAGATTCTTGCTATAATTTTTTCTGCCCACTGCGCAGTGGTTCTTCTTACTCCACCAGCCAAAAAGGCAGGCACACAGTGCCAAACTTGCTCCAGACCATGCAAGAGAAAGTGCCAGAGCATATATAAGAATGGCCTCCTCAAACAATACTAATAGCTCTTTTTCATGCTCACTCTTTATTGGCTTCGACAGACAGCAAAAGCCAGACACCCTCTTCTATTCTTAGGTTCCCAGAATTTATAACATGCTACATCTGCCACATATCTTTTGGGTTACATGGGTACTGCTATTCAATTATCCATTTTTATTTTTATTTTTAGTACAAAGACCGTTATTGAAATAACTTGTTGGACACAACAATCATAAAACTTCTGATCAGATGAGACAGCATTCTGACCTAAACCCTCACTCAGAGAAAATGATATAACCCCAGTTCATCCCCCTTCTAAAAAAATCATTTCTTAAAAGTATACTGAAGATCACCACAGAATAAGGAACGTTTGATTGTTTAACTAATGCCTTATAAATGATTAATTTAAAAAGCCTGTTTTAACCACGGTCCATAACTAATACTGACCACCAGGTTCTGTTTTCATTTACACCACAATTGGTATGTAAACAAAGGCAGCAGGGACCCTCGAAAAGATCTTCTGCTCAGCTCTCCCTTCAAATTCAAGTAATTCATTGCATTAGAAACTGTCTCTGTAATACAGTTCTCTTATGCGCATTTTTTTAGTTAGCATTGCATGCTCAATTTTAGTTTCTAAATACAACTCCAAGGGAGTCATGTACATTCAACAGAAAAACATTAAGATGTTCCCAGCTCAATATCCTGCTTTACCTCACGTGGTGATCAGTTTAAAAGTTCGAAAGCTATCAGCCAATTTAGATCTTTTTTTCCTCCCTCTAATTCTTTTTCCCTTGTAAAATTCCTCTTTATGAAATAGGAAAGTTAATTGTTAAACTTTGTTACAGAACCCTTTGTTCTTGCTGAAGTCACTTTGCTTGTCTCTCCTACTGTAAGGACACCAAATCCTAAAAGCTGGCAAGAATGCATATGTTTATTTCACCATTGCTCTGCAATTACTGAATGCCACTTAATTATAGCAACAGATGCTCGAGTGTAGGAACCAGAAAAATCAAACGCCTCATTTCCAGGTTATTTTTTTCCATTGCTTCTGCCAACAGCAGATGTGTGAGCCCCTTGTGCTCTGGCGTAAATACTTATCAAATCCTAACAGGTCACCTATGTCACAAACAACATTTCAGATGCAACTGTTTCACCTGATAATAGGCTCTGAAAATAAAACTGTGAGCTGTAAATACAATGTATTCGGAATGAAATGCCATAATGTGAAATTGCTTTTTCTCCGGCTACAACAGAAGTCCTTGACAGTTTTTGGCAGTGATAAATCACCCTCCCATTAATTGTCTCCTCTCTCATTGTGAGGTGAGCTGCTAAAAGGGGCAGTCAACAAAAATGACTTAAAGGACAAATTTTGGCAAAAAGACAATGAAGAAATCTGTCATTGCTAAGCCTCCAGTAAACTGTCATGAAACAATCAAAATGTATGTAGCTGAAGTGTTTATGTCTTTGTTAGAAAGGTTATAGGATGATAAGTTTATGGTTAATACAGGAAGCTCAGGGGAACCGAAGTTGCAGGCTCCTAAGGCACCATTTCTCCCTGTGTTCTTTAAAATTGTATGCAAATCCTATTAAGGCTTCCGTTTACACAGGGTTTGCTGGTCTTACCAACATTATTTTCTGATTCTTCTGCGCTCCCACCCCAGATGACTGAAAGTCCCTGTGAAGCCATGGTGCTGGCTACAGTAATTCTTGCACCCAGTTTCAAGATCCTTCCTTTTCGGTGATTTAAGCCAGAGAAGACAGCACCTGACAGAGCTCCTGGTGTTAATCAGAGAGCAAGGCCCTCTCAGCGAGTGTTTTCCACATATTGCGAAGTAGTGTTTGCTTCCTGTTGAACAGGTGACATTATCAGCACCCGCTGAAGTCTTAAACATGTGAAATGATGCCGCTACCTTCTCCTCAGAAGTGGGACAGTCATCACCACTCACTTGACCTCCTGGTGGCTCCATTCTGCAAACAGCTCTTCCCTAACACAACTTTTCTGTAGACTGAACAAAACTGAACCTCTCACCTCAGAATTCTGCTCTGTAGGAGAATATTTGAATTTTAGGGCAATAATTTATTTATTATTTTTTTTAAGGAAGTTAATATGTATGAACTAAGGACATAGCTACCAGTCTTTACTACCATCAAGCTGCTTCCACCTCTATGGCATGCAGATAGCAGACGGTGTGTTTAAGACCACAGGTTATCCTATGCATAGGAGGGGCAGGACCACGTGCAGGAGATGCTTGTCAGATGCACACCTCCAGAAAGGGTAACATTTCTTCCTTTAGAAACAACATGGTTCTGTGTTTTGATAATTAAGGTTTTTTGGTTGGTTTTTTTTTTTTGGTTTTTTTTTTTTTTAATTTTTTGAGGCTGTGAACTGAAAGTATTCTGGAAGTTAAAAAAAAAAAAAAAGCAAGACATTTCTGTTTATCTGTCAGCAGATGGTTGGAAATTTACCATAAGCAAGGTTAGAAAATGATTTGCTACTAATGTGCCTGTCAAGGGCAATGTCTGGAGTTTGGTTTTATATTTATGTTTGTAAGAAAATTACAATATAAATATAAATGAGTTGCATCAGGTATTTAAACTAGACTGGACAGGACACTAGAAAATCTATGTCAGGAACGTTTCCCGCACCAGCAGGGGAATGAACTAGGTGACCTAGAGTGCCTTTTGCACCACTGACTTCTACCATTTCTGTATTAACCAAGGATGACCGATACCAAATATCTCTTTATGCTACTAACCCTTTTCACTTTGCTGGGTATTTATATGCTTTCTGGGGGGGGAGCTGGTATCTTAGGAGAATGTCTGTGCCGAAGTACTGAAGGGGATTCTTCATCCTGATGGCTGAGAACTGAGGAAGGTCACACAATAGCTTATGTAGCCATAGCAGCTTTGTTGTCATGGCATGAGAATCCTTCGTCAGTTCTTCTGCTTTTACAAAGGAGCAGTCATCTAACATTGTTAGGTGTCTAATGTAAAGCCTGCTTTTTTGACACGGTTATCACAAGCTATTTTCTGTCCAGACATTTACACAGACCTTGTGTTATCCATGATTTATCCACAGTCCATGTTCCTCAATTGTGCTTAAACATGGTTATAGTTGTAGTAAATCATGTGTTGAAACATGTAACTAGAAGGAACCATATACTTATCACTAGCACTGGAACATTAAACAATACTCCATTGAACACCAGCATCATCAACAAGTTTCTATCAGCCTGATCCTGCAGTCCTAATACAGTCCCCCTTTCCCCTCATCTCCCTTTTCCATCTAAAACTTTTTCAATAGTCACTTAAGGCCCACATTATTGGGTCTCTGTGGTCGGAGAACTATATCCAGCTCAAATTAAAGAACAAAACAAAACAAAACAACCAAGCTTAACATTCACTTCAGAAGAACACACTGGATTTTAACAGGAAATTGCACACCTTGCCTTTCAAACTGAGAAAACAGTGACAAACTCTACATGAATATTATATTATTAACTAAAGACAATACAGAAACAGGTGGAACACATTTCAGGAAACAAAGACTGTCTTATGAAAGAAAACATAGTTCAATTCAGAGAAAATGGAGACATTTCCAAATTTCCTAGGTATGCTCTAATCACGTGTGACTTAAATTCTGATAAATGTACTCTGTGCACATAAAATATCCCTTGAATGACAGAAAAGCAGAAGAAATAAAGTGATTGAAGTTTTTTGGTTTGATTCCTTTTTTTTTATTTGGTGATGAGCCAGTCTGAGAGCTTACTGTGAGCATATGGAGATAGCATATTTGCAAGTCCATCTCTGGAGGATTGCAAAAGGCCCTTAGCTTGTGAAAAACAGCAATGTTATTTTTTTTAACGTTCCCTATATTTAGAGATTAAATCGCTCACTGCACAAACCCATTTGGAACAGGCGAGAAGGTGAAAAGGATAATCAGTACAGTCACTGGTCCGTGTTTCCTAAACGCTTTTGAAAACATTACTGTGCGCAGGCATAAAATTAGCGGCAGGACCTTAAAAAGGCTGGCATTTAGCATGACTTTTTGGAAAGTGACACCCTCATTTTTTTCTTGTAGGATATCATTAAATTTCAATCGCCCTATGGCAGTGCCTTTCCATTAATAACCAATTCACTGTGTCACTTTGGCTCTCCTTTGAAATAATGAGCCTTTGCTTCGCTTTAATAAATTTAAACATATTCTCAAGGCCAGGGAAGATAGGAAACCGCAGATGGGCTGAGAAAAACACGATTCATAAATCCTTAACTGCCTGAGATCGTTGAGAGCAAAACAAAGTAACACTCGTAAAATATTAAACAATCCCAGCTGTATGAGTGAAGCTTCATTAACAAAAATGGACTATTTACTGCCTTCAACAGAGCCTGTGGGTGGAAAGATTCAGAGAAATCTTCTTTAAAAAAACACTGTCATCCTTATTTTGATTCTTTAACCAACTGATGGCATGGTAGATACTTATTTCGCATGTCCATATGCAGCAACATTTTAGCAGAAAATTAATGATACTCTGATTACGTTAAATACCACAAATCATGCTTCATCATTTAAGCAGGAGTGAAAGAAAACAGAGAAATTTAGCAGATATTTTATCCTTGAAGAATCCACATGCCAATAGAAGTAAAAAATGACAAACTTTATTTAAATCATAAGGGACTTCTCCAGCACTCTAAAGTAAACAGCAGTATGAATAATGGCAGAGAAATCAAGTGATGCCATCGCTTCTGCTGGGAAAACGTGGCACTTCATTCTACAATGCTATACTATTTCTTGTTTTAACCTTTACTGACATGCAGCTAATTTCGTTTATATACCTGTTCGGCATGCAAAGGAGCAAATAATTTTTATTTTCAGTCTTTCATATTTACTATTTATTTAAATACCATTGGAGTTTTGCTTGGGTACGGAAGGCTGTCTCTGACACAGACTTTGGTTTCAAGCACACAAAGCTGGCCCATCAGACTCATGAAGCTGCCCAATTAACACACACAAATTCCCACCGAACTAACCAAAGAACCTGTGAAGATGGACCCTGCCTCCCAGGTCTGCCTCTAACTCCACCAGCTTTTGCTTTGCCTCCCTGTAGGTCCTGCTGTTTCCCCTTCCTCGGTGGCTCTGAGGCACTGAGGAGCTTCCTTCCAGCAGCACAAACTGAAACTTCTACATGCCTCTCAGGGAACAGCAGCCCACAATATTCCCAAATCCCTTTTAAAGCTTTGTTGAAACTTAAAAGTAAAACCAATAAGGCTTATTTAATAATACAAATTTGGAAGATCAAGAAAATAGCCATAAGGATAGCAAAAAAAATTTGAAGTGTTCACATCAAAATAACCTTTTGTGGTATCTTAGAGGTTTTTTTTTAAGCCAAGAATTGCATACAAGTTTAAAGAAGAATAGAGATCAGTGTCAGTTACTAAATGCTAAGAACCTGGAATCTCTATCTCTAAAGACAAGCTGACAATTGAGTGGACAGAATGTCAATACTTCTAAACATTTCAAGGGTAAAAATATTGCTTTTTACAATCTGTGTCATATTTAATGCAAGAAGAGAATTTGGATATTTTTCTTTTGTCGGCTGTCAATTTTTTTTCCTTTTATCCTGGTGAAGGGCATAATTAGAGTATTTAGCACAAATACATGGTGTGTTGTTTTTTTTTTCCCTAAGGAACAATAGTTTCAGCACAAATGCAAATATGAACATCATAATTTCCCATAATTTAGTTAATAAATATTAAAAAACACCCAACAACACTGGCTTTATTTATTTCAAGATCTCTCTCTCTTTTGTCCCTGACAACCATTACATAAGTTTGAAAAAGTGAAAATCCTTTCTTAACACTCAAGGGGGCATTTTTACCCCTGCAGAAGCATTTCTTTCTCCTGTTCGAAATGCTAGGAATGCACTTAGCCTTCACAGCTCCTACTACCTTCAGTGAAAACCCTGAATACCACCCAGGAGCTATCACCTTATAATCATTAGAGCAGTCATTTCTGTGCTTAGCAGACCTTCACTGTAGCTGATTTGTATAATCAGGGTTAATCTACTCTGATTGCAAACATCTATACCTAAAGTTTGAATGAATTCGCACTGACGCTCACTCAGCTCAGGATGCCCCTAATGCTTCCAGGGAGACACGCTGCAGGATTTTTATTTGGTTTTGTGGGGGTGATTTGATCCAGGATGAGTAAAGCTGTTACACCATTCCTCGCTGTGAAAATCTGGGAGAAGAAACGGGGTACTAAAAACAGTGGTAAAGCATTAAAGCACTAATAGCAGCTCTAGCGCTGAGGTTACTTGTCTGTATGAAAGCAACTATTAGGCTTTCGACAATAACAACCTCAGACAGACTTGGAAAGCAAAACTATATTTGCCTCAAAGGTTTTAAGTGTGTGTAGGAGGAGGGCTATAGGAGATGTGTTGTTTAACCCAGCAGAGGAGGCATTCATTCTTTTCTCTGCACACCAGGAAACGCTAGTATTAGTTTTTAGCTTCTGCTTTAAGAAAGGAAAAAAGATGTAATCCTATTAGAATATTTAGTGATACAGTAAGACCCTCAAATTTCAAAGTCACTTACAAATTAAAGAGTAAATGTAAGCCAGTCAGGAATTAATGTTTCTTTTTATTAAGAAAAGGCTAAAAGATTCCCCTTGAGCATTTAAAAAAAAAAAATATGAACATAACTTGTATAAAATGCCCTGTTTTCTCTTTTTTTCTTTACTCTTACTGTTGAATTACAACAAATTGAATGCTTCCCAACATATAGTCTTACCAAGAAATACTGAGATTGGCAAAAAAAAATCCACAGATACTTTCTTTTTGAGATGCAAGTCGTGCAAGTGCCTCCTCCCAAAGGACAGTTTGGTCTCTGTCCTGTCTTTGCAAGATTCCCCTATCAAGAATATCTATCAGCATAAGTCACCATGGTATTTATGACGTAGATACCTGTCTACTTATTACTGAACTGAGTTCACTAACTTCGTTTCTCAAAATAACTAAAGAGCCAAAGGTTAATAACTTCTGGCCACTATCAGTTTGCAATAGGTTTGGACTGGCCACCTAGAAGCAAAAAAAAAAAAAAAAAAATTAAGTCCTCTATGCTCCATTACCAGTGCTTTGAACCATCCAGTCACATGGATTTTGATGTTTTGAGAGTGCAAAAAGAATGTAGATTGGCATGAGAATACCACATTAATTCAGCAGTTAAATGGTTCTTTGAGAAGATTCACTGACAGAAAAAAAGCATAGCTGTCTTTCTAAGTCCTCATCCTCTTTGGGCCTATACACATCTTCTGTGAAAAGTTGATTCTTTTCCTTCTTCCTTCCCCCCCACCTCCCTTTTTTTTCTTTTTTTTTCAAACAGCCTTTTATCATCTAATATGTGAAACAATTGTAATGTGAGGCATGTGAGCAGAGAGCCTTTGCCACTGGGCCCTCATAAATCTTGCCAGTTCCCAGTGAACAACACCAAATATTTGCAGCTGAGGAACATTTGGTCTGGCTTAAATTAACATATCTCAGCAGTCAGAAGTCATTAAGCTTTGCCAGTGATTTGAAACCATTTTTCCATTTCAAAAGCGACACTGGCTGTTACTTATTTTTCTGGATGAAGAAGGTGGTAAGGAACAAAAGCAATGAAATGAAAATGGGAGATACTAATGAAAAAAAAAATGATAAAAGGGCTTTGAACTGCCTTTGGTAGATTTGTTATTAAGACTCTTTTTAAATAGCAGAGCACTTATGTGTAAGATCAAATAATAATTCAAGATGATACACATTCATTTCAGTGGCAAATTATGTGATTTAAAGGCTGTGAAAATGTATACTTATTTTCTTCCTTAATCCCTTGTGAATATAGGCACTATCAATTTTAAAAGCTGATGAAAGCTTTAAATGAAAAACAATAATCCAACCTTTTTCAATTAAAGGCTGCAAGTAGATTAAGTACTGGAGTAACGAAACGCGTTGTTGTGGTTTGCAAAAAGTGCATCTGATATTAGTTTGTTCAGATGCTGGGGGCTGGAAAAACACCTCAAATCCAAAACACTGCAGTCCAAAAAAATGCAAGCAGGGGAAAGAAAAAAAAAAGTCTAATTGGCTTTAATGAAGGTAGAATGTGAATTCAGATTTCCCAAATCTCTTATTCCTGTATTACTTACACGGCACATAACTTCCCATGTAAATAAGTCATCATCTGAAAATCCATGAGAGAGAGATGAGTTGTCAGACAAAAAAAAATGCTTCCTCACTTTTGCAGTTATGATTACTGGTCCAGAATTATATAGCTCTGTCAGAAGTCTGTTTCAAAAATGGTTAATTACAGACTCTGAAACGTGCTTGCCACTTTTTAAGTACATTTATTATGCAAAAGATTTTGATGAATTTTATACACCAATGCAGTTATGACTTCAGATTTATATGTGAAGTTATAACAGAATACACTTTTTCAAATCAATATCACAACAGCAATTATAATTGTTCAGCCTTCTATTAGTTTTGTGGATAAAGCTTTAATAACCTTGCATGTTTTAGATCTTTGTCACTTTGAGAAGATACTGACTTACGCTTAAAAGCATTCAAGTTTATGAAGCACTATTAAAGAAACCCCTTCCACGTTGAGATCTTTCAGACTTTCAAACTTTTAAAGTCCCTAAAGTTTTAATAAAAACAGTTCTGTGTAAAAAAAATAAATATTCTTTTAACCAAATTTAAAAGACAAAGAATTCAAACATTATAACACTTAGTCATGACTAAGTAGGGCATGAAAAGGCTGCCAGAATATCTACATAATCAATTAACTTTCTAGGTATGCTTTCTTTCAGAGAATTTTGTTCAAAAATAATAATAAAAAAGACTTCTTAAAAGACTTTTGAGAATACAAACGGACTGCATTATCAATGCTATATGAAGTTAATTATATGACTCCTTAACCACGCATAGAGAGCAAACCATGGCATACGGATCCTGAAATACAGGAAAGAATATCAGAATTTTTGGGACTATGAAAATGTTATATTAAATGTGCCTTGTGTTTTGGGTTTCTGCTCTCATAAGAACACAGCAAACTGAAGCAAGCATCTCATTTATCCATTCACTGCTTCTCTTCAGGTCATGGTACAGTTGAGAAATAACAGAGGAGAATCTAATTTATCATGTTTTCTTTCATTAACTACTGATACCATTTCCTTACTGATTTAGAGAATCACAGGATGGCTGACGTTGGAAGACATCTCTGGAGACAGCCTAGTCCTGCCCCAACTCAAGACAAAGTCCAGTTGGGTTTTGAATATCTCTGTGGAGAGACACTCCACCACCTCTCTTCACCACCCTTACAGTAAAAATCTTTTCCTATGTTTACATGGAATTTCCTGTATCTTGATTTCTGTCCATTTCCTCCTGCCCTCTCATTCTTCTGTTTCACTAGCCATTTCACCTTTCTCTGCCTCTTGTCTAACCCATTTGAACATAAACCACATGATTCTGCACTGAAGAAACAGAACAGCTCTGTGAATTTCCTCTACATTATAACAGGCTGCCTTAACAGAGGTTTTTCTTTGCAGTCACAAGTCAGAAAACATTTTCCAAAACCCACTCTAGTCTCATGGGGACAACCAAGACAGACGATCTTTTAAAACCTTTAAGAGCAGGCCTGAAGGTATACAAAAGATTGTGGGTGCAATTTCCTGCTCCATCCACGTTCTGTGTAACCCCCTAAGCTTAGACTGAACTAATCTGAAATAGATGCTACTGTTGGAAGTTGGAGAGTGTGAATGAGCGATGTATCACACACATATCGAGGAAAGGAGGAGAAGATAAAACTAAAACACTGAGTTAGGAATAGTACAATGGATGCACACAGCAAGACTAGAAATAAATTAATGATATGCACGGATACTTTGCCAAAAATACTTTTCAAGATCTCAAAACCTGTCATTACGGCTGTTTGGTGAAGAGCTGCTATGCGGCAGGATCCAATAAGGTGCTGAGGGTCTTCCTCTAAATTTAATTCTAGTCCTCATTATCTATTTACTTAAGAAATCTTTCCTTTTTATCTCTTTCCTCCTAGCAGAACAAATCGGAATACATTAGATACAAATTGAAGGAAAAACAGCGCTACTTTGGCTTTCTGTTCCTCTATTCTGCATCAAGGAAACTGTGGAATCAGACTCAGGCCCATTATTCAACAAAGAATTATTCTCCAGCAACATAACCCAACATCTGGTTAGGTATAGTCTACAAACAGGCTGTTGTAGTCAGGGTTTCTCCTGAAGTGCTCTTTAACTGCTTAGGAGGAGGGGGATTTTTTTTTCCTCTCCTACATCATACGGTGAGGTCAGGTTTTTAGGATGTTCACTTACCTTTCATAGTTTACTAAGTAACTATATTCTGGATGCTATATTTCACATAAAGCATGTGCATATTTGAGACCGTGAATTTAGGTCTTTTAATTAGTCTCAAACTACAAACAGGTCTAAAGACTGTTCTAGTACTATACAACATAGATCCCTATTCAACAAGATTTAGACATATTTATATTTCCAGAGCTCAAATAAATATCAAGCACAGAAGATACTCCTTGAGCCCTGTAGCTACAAAAAGTATTTAATGTGATTTATTATAACATAGGAATATACGTAATGATGAAAATAAGCTGACAAGTAGTGGATATGACTTTTTTTTATCCCTTTGGAGACATCATAGATATAACTTACAGGAAGACCAGTCTAAAGTGAATTGTGTGACTGTATTATCAGCTGTGAGGTAAATAAAATAATACTCCATTTAATAGACCTGACAACAGCTATTTAATTTACATCATGAGATAAAGACAACTTCTTTTAAAATGACCTCACCAAAGCTGAAGTTGGGAATAGTTAATAACTGAAATGTTCAAGTTTGAAAGAATATATATGGAATTTATGAAATTTCTAGTTCTTATTTTAGATTTAGTATCATGTAGAGGGCCTTTCACTTTATCTTCAGGGAACTAAAAAACATCGTGGGGTGGGTGGGGTTGTTTTCATTTTCCTTCTCAAAAAGAAAATGAAAATAGATAGAGAGAAACTGAATAATAGTTAAACTTAGGCCTTATGAAATCAGTGCTAGCTAAACAATAGACAAAATCACCAACTGAACTTCAACTTTTGTAGTATCTTTGGAATTATGCCATTTTAGACAGATGTTCATGGGCATAGATAATGCTTACAGAGATCAGTCTTTTAAAATGCACTAAAATGGATGTTATTTTTAAAGAAATTAAAACACTGCACAATAGTAACTCAATTCCAGAAAAGATTACAGTTTAAAAACCCCATGAAGTACACGAGCAAACTTAACCTACTTAAGCAGTCCTCTTCATTTTCTTGGATGTCAGCTACTTAAAACAGTTATTCTACCACTCAAACAATTTTGTGTCCACAGGAAATGAGTTAGGCAATCTTTAATAAACACATAAGAAATAGCTCTACAGGCAGTTGTTTAATTATGAAAAGCAACTCAGTGAAGCATAAAAATAAAAATCAAGAACTTAGGTTCAGGCAAAGGGCTTGGAACTCAGGTAGGAATTGATCCATTTTCATCTGCCTTGGCAATATAATAGCTACCTACATTTTCCTAGCTCCCATTTAATTTTTGTGGTAATTATTAAATTTGTGGAGCCACGTTTGCGTTATTATGTGAGTTAAGTATTAACAGTAATCTAGGTTTCATACTGTTGTGCTAGGGAGGGAGTATAGATTTGGAGAAGATTTTAAGAGCAAAGAAAACCATCCACAAAATTATTTTTCCACTTGTGTTACCTTCAACTGCAGTTGAAAGTACAGAATGTGTGTGATGTCCAGGACAGAATATACTTGCTTTTCTATGAAACACTGTAGTGAAGAGAAAAATGCGTAATGAAAGTAGATGAAATTAAACAGACCTCTAATTCTTGTTGAAATTCTGTTTTCATAATACTGCTTTTGGATAAAAACTGCTGAGCATGAGCTATAAACAAAGTGAAAAAAATACACCCCAAATCAGGGCAACTAAGAAGCTGATCATGTGGTACCTAAAAAAAACAATTACAGAAAGAGTTTTTAAAGTAATTCTTCATGACTTCAGATTTTTCCTTCAGATAGACTAAACAGGTCTTTTAACCGCTCCTTCACTGTACCTTATCAAGATAATACCAACTTATATTATTTGTTACTCTTCAGTATTTTCTATTATTTTTAGAAGTTAAGAAAAATTATTCATATACATTCCCTTTAATTAAAAACAGGAGTATTATCTTAATATGTCAGACAAGGACTCTATGAAAAGACAGTAGACAGCCTCTATTCTGTTGCACATTTTCTACTATAGAAGTCTGTATTAAAACAGCTAACATATCTTTTTCCCCTTCATTTTTTCAGAACAGCTCTAATTTAGATATGGAAATTTTTCAAACTTAAATCAACAGCAGAAGACCTTGATTGAATCTGTATTAAATTGTGCCCAATGTTAAGTCAGGTAGTCCACACATCTCGTATTTCTAATTAATTTTTTATGCAGCACTTAAAAATACTGTAATATAATATTAACAGTTAATTTAATAATTAAAATCTTATTTTTTCATAGTGAATTCATGGCTGGTGTTTACTTCATTTCTGTATCTGTATACTGCATGTGAAAAAGCTTTATAAAGTATGTTTTATTAATATTATATATTTTGCTGGGCCCACACACATACATACACTTGCACAAACATACACACACAAAAAAAAAAGGTTGGCCAGGAAATTAGACATCTTATCTGTGAGCTTGCTAAATAAGGACCAATAACCTAGGTCTGCACTACTCTGTGTGATAACTGCTTTTACAAAATGAAATTTTGACTTTTTCACAGCTTAGCTACAAGTAGACACTATCAGTAAAACTGCATTTCTGTGCAATATGATGGGAAGTAAAAGATTTCAACATCTGACAGGAGAAAATGAACAACTGATAAACAATCTTTGAAATGTTCTCTCACTGCAAGGCATGCTTTTGATGATGATTTACATTTTTATTATTGTTGACTTTCAGGATGGGGCTGATGGTTGGCTAAACACACAATAACTGTAAGAACAAACCACATAAAATACAAACCAAATCAAAGGAAAAACATGACTGGCATCATCTGCTTTAAAAGCTTTTGTTCATTTTTCTCCTTCATTTAAGTGTTCCGTAAATGTAATTAGAATTCAGTTCATTCAGAAAAAAGGGAAAAAAAAAGAAATTGTCATCATAACTTTCTCATTCCAACATGGTAAATATCCCAATTCCTCTTCCCCTTTTCTGCTCCCACTCAAAAAAGAAAGAATTAAATTCTAGTTTTCAGTCCAATGCACAATGAATGAACTATTACTAACACTTAATGCTCCTGCACAGTGTTTTGTCAACAGATGATGTTGTATACTAATCTGGAATTATAGTTGGGGGAAATATAGTGTCTAACTTAAGAAGGATAACCATGCTGAAAATACAATGAATAAAAAAAAAAAAATCTGGTTTTGAAAAAGTGTGTTACTATCTTGACAGTGAATTCCAAAAATTTCTTGGATCTGCACTGAAGGGTAATACAAGAAATGGAGTAAAAATCGTTTGTTAACTCAGATAATGTGTTCAGCTGAGTAAATAAATTAGAGGAAACAAAAGCATAAGCAATGATTTTATTTTGCTTTGCCGTTTTGAAGACGGTTATTGAAAGATCTGTTTTTTTTCTGGACAATCAAGTTTTCATTTAAATGAATTACAATAGTTACCATTTTTAAAGTAGTAACATGAATTTTAAAAATATCCTTTTAAAATTAAAAAAATAATCAAAAATATTTTAGGTTAAACCAATGTTAATGTCAATGTAATTTGTCTAAATCCTCATTCCCCCTGTGAATTCCAATTAAAATTTTACATAATTGTTTCCTACCTGTTACTATTTAGTGCACAAATTACACTGAAAATTTCATTAGCCACCCTGCTTTACCTTTCAAATTGAATCAAGTAAACTAAATAAAATTGGTTATAAATGCACCCACCCTCATCTTAGTTCTTTAAGATTTTAATTATAAAAAAAAAAGCTAAATAATCTATAACAGAAAAGGGGGGAAAAAACCCACAAAAAGTTGTAGCAAAATTCTGTAATACTATAATCACTCTAGAAATGTATAAGACAAAATAAAAAAGCTCCTTTATTTCTGTACCTATCTGCAATTAAACACTGTTCAGTGTACTTTTTGGTTTCAGCTATGAATTCCATTATTAATCATACCTACTTCTAAGGGTTAAACTTGTATGGGATAAACTTGTATCTACTTATTTACTGTATTACATCATTTTAATCAGTACTCAGAAGCACTGTCACATAATTCAGTTCCTAGAAGCAAGGACAGCAATACTAGAGTTTATCATACAAGCTATTGAGGTGACATTCTAATGTAGGCCTGTACCATAATTTTTGTTTTGATATTTTATATAGACTCATGGATGGCTTTTGGTAACTCATGTAGAAAGGGAGAAATGGAGGAGCAGTGAAAGTAAAAGAATGTTATTCTTGGTTATACAACTGTTTACAGATTATAGTTTTCAAGTGGTATTGAGACGTACAGCTCTTATAGGTCTATTAGAAAATATTTTTATGTCTATTAGATAAAGTAAACCATAATTTACTTATGCTTTCAAAGAACTTAAAAAACAGTTATTGTTAAAAACTTGTATTGACTTTAAGCATAAGAACTATCTCCATTCATAGGTTTTGAAAGTAATTACCTTGATTCTTCCACCTCAAAATCTACAACGGTTAAAGTACGTGTCTAACAGAACAACAAGAAAGGTCTCCCATGTCATATTTCTGACGAAAAATTCAGAACAGATAACTGACATTTCTCTCTAGAAACAGGCAATGAAGAAACTCAGTTACTCAGTTTCTGTGCAAATTTCCTTCTACATTTCATACTTCCCACTGTGGCCAATATCTGAAACAGAAATTCTGTTTGACTGACGTTTCATACAAAGGCATCAAGTCCAACCAGGGGATAACAACAGACTAAGGACTCTCCAATGATAAAAAACAAAAATTCCACTTGTTAGCACAACTCTGAGTAGCAAAGTTATTGACTGGCTTCAGCAAATCATATTTTCTATTTGTATAAACAGTAATGAGTAATAACTAGGTACAAGGGTCTACCTGTACTGCTAACATGAACATTTAATGTGGTAGTGCTCTCTTAAGGTGAAACAAATAGACAAAACCTGAAGGCTGGGAAATGTACAACAGTACGTGCTTAGGAAACTTTGATTTGAAAGAAATTCAATTAATTTAAATTGTAAGTTGTACAAACAAAGGGAATCTGCAGATCTGCATTGACAATCTTAAACATTTTGGGTATTAAATGAAAGCAAGTGGAGCAGGGACTGCAATTCTGAACATGACAGGATCATAGATTCTATTTTGCTGTAAATAAAATGTTCTGTTACTAAAGCCATGGCCCAATATCCTTTCCTGAAACAAATATTATTACCTTGTGTTTGGATGTCACAGTGCTAAACAAAAGGGCTGCGATTTGATCTCTGACCATGCAGCGAAGTAAGATTTCCTTGTGCCCACATCATTTAGTGCTAGCACTTTCTAAAGCAGATGTGTTTTGGAGGGAGCTAATTGTAGCAGTCAAAACAGAGCCAGGCTAAAAGCTAACAATTAAACAGTATGGACAATCAAGGATTCAGTGCTTAAGCTTACTCCCTAGCTCTTTTTTATTTAGCAGAATTTATGGCCTGTTACACTGAGGCTTTGCTATGTAACAAAGGAGAAACATGCCTTGAAAATGCAGCTAAAAAGTCATTGAAGTTGTATTTTTATGAGTTCATACAATGCAAAATAGTCAAGCTTTCATTGTCCCACAATTCCGACTGCTACAAACTGAACATATGTAGCTATTTTATCTGAAGTGCAAAAATGGCATGCAGATCAAAACATAACTTTTCATTCAAATAATACCTATATTAGAGCAGACCTTTGTTGAACAAAGTTTTAAATCCCTTTTTGATTTTTCTAATTACAGATAAAATACAATGCTAGATGCAGATACTCATGTCAGGAAAAACAGAGAGCAGACATTCTGGACACAGGGAAGAAAACACTTCAGGATACTCTAAGGTCAGTATTTGGAAAGTGTAGGCTAAAAGTTCTTCAGAAAGAAGAGATATGTGGGAGGCTGATTTTAAGCAGAATTATAATCTAAGATAAACCTCTTAAAACAAACTTGTTATACAGGTTTATTTTTTTAAAAAAATACTCCATTGGAACTGTATTAATCTTGGCTCTTGATTTAAAACATTGTTTGCAGGAAATTTGAGTCTATTTTGGTCAGAAAAATATGCATAACTAAATTCAGTAAATTTCTGAATTCATATGCATAAATCATGTCCTTAACCTGACACAGAATGGGATTGGTTAGATTTCATACATGCTGACTTCCATAGTTATCTCCCATTAAGATGATCAATAATACATACCCTTCTATCACAAGGCATATACTGTAAGCTCCTGTACTGCATTCAGAACTTTTCTGTGCTCGGAGATGTCTGATACCCATTATTTCTTGTAGAGATTTTCTAAACGTTGAACTGATTAGAAATATGTTCAGTGAAAATAAACGTGAGAAAATAATTATCCTACATTGTATGAAAAATGACCCATAATCAAGTGATTTTTTTTTTAAAAAAAAATGTTAGATTAGTATAAGGTAGCTTTGGCAAAATAAATTCCCATTTGTCCTCAATTACCAAGTGCTGAACTGACCCTATTACTAGTGATAACTTTAATTGTTTAAGACATTTTAGGTCTATCTGTAGGGCTCCAGTGCTGCATCTTTTCTCTGTGTATAACAAGTATCTTACATTGCCAATCTCCTTCTGCCTCACTGCCAAGGTCACAGCCAAGAAACAGGCTGAGTTTCTTCACTTTGTTAATCCGGGGTTTCTGGAGTATTTTAGGAAATGCAGGAAATTCTAAGAGCCTAGTAAAAAGCAAGTCATTTGTGTAACAGTGGGCAACAGTATTGAGTGTTCTGCAGCTGTTTTACACTCCAGCACTGTAATTTCTGCAAAGTAAACAGTAGATCTCTGGGTCAGATTACAAATTCTAGTAGGCTGTTTGCTAGATTGCTGCTTTGTTTAACCTTTACACTTCTATTTAGAAAGGAGAAAGTATCATTGTCACACCAAGAGGGCAGTTAAAGAGTTTTAATTAACTGTGGAGGTAATTAGGCCTCCCAGTTTAACAATTATCAGACAATTCTTTTCTCCTCTAACTCCTTTAAAGTTGCATTTTTATATGAGGAACAAAATTAATTTCATAAATACTTTGCAAAAAAATGTGGATAAAAGTAAGAAAAGCTGATTCCTCTACAGAATTATCTTTTTCTAATTTGATAACAAGTCAAAATCTATCAGCTTCTCACCCACCATTCCCTGCTAAAGTCCAATTCTAATCCAATTGCTCCTTTTATTAATCCTCCTCTCCCTTCAGTCTCCCGAGCTTCTGCTCTCTTTGGTCCACTGTGATTTTCACATGTATGACAAACATGAAAGAAAAACCTTCCTGTCCTACTTCCCAACAGTTTGCTGTTGACAACTGCAGTTTAAACAGTGTCTGTCCTTACAATTATTAGAAATGACTGATCCACATCTCTGATCCATCTCTCTCCCTGCAGAAAAGAAGATCTCTAGTCATGGGAGACATTGTTCATGAGGTCAATTTTCAACTTCATTTTTTGAGATCTAAGTATACTTTGAAAAGCAAGTTGTAATGATCTTGTCCCGAGAGTCAAGGTAAAAATTCACAACATTAACTCTCCTGAACACAAAATACAATTATAAATGTATATATATATTAAGTATATACACATAGGCTCTTAAAAGCACCACAATGGAAAGTAATATTGAACTTTGTTCACTGGCTCTTCTAAAAGAAAAATAAAGGGACAGGGGGGTCTGCTGCTTGCTTTAATCAGCTTCACCAAAGTTAAATACACAAGTGTGGGCTCCCGGTACCTCACTTGTATTGTTTTGCTAAAACATATATTCCAATACACAGCCTCTGCTGAATTTCAAACGTGTTATATTACTTGTGTGTTTGCATGCACACAGAACTATGTTTTAGTGGTAAAGCTTTCCATCTGAAGCTCGGAAACATTAAGAAATTGTTTGAGCAAATTTCTTACCAGTACATCGGTGGATACTATAGATGAACATATGACTTGAAGAGGTCACAAAAACACTGAAAGAGAGATGAGGTGACAGCAACAGATTGGAGAGCTGAACCCAGATCTGTACCTTTAATGTGTGTTTCTTTCCCCACAAAATTTTTTGTAACAATGACCTATTACAAAATATCTCTTGGACATATAGGTAAGAACTTTGAATAACACAAATCCACGCTATTTTATCTCTCTTCACTTAGGAAAAGATAATAATTCAGCTTGTTGGTCACAAGGGAATTATCATGTTTTGGATTTTAACTGGAAATTGATAGGATACCCAAAAAAGGACAAAATTTAAAGAAAAGCAGCAGGAAGCTAGCAAATGTAAAGAGCTGAAAGAACTGAAATGATGACAGGAGACAGCTAAGAAAAGAACAGCATTTGGCCAGGAGGCATATTTTCTCTTTTGGTTGAATTACTGTGTGAAATAAAAATGAAAACAGAAGACCAACACCCAACATCAGCTCTGGAGTCTGGTGTCATCATAAACCTCTTGAAATTTGCTCTCGTTATATTAACCCCCCCTGAAATCCATAGTGTAGTTAACAAGCCTTGTGAATTCTCAGTTGCTTATCATTTGTTCTATATATAATAAATCCTTATTTGTAACATGCACCACATAATGGAGTAGTAAATATTTCCAATTAGCTTTAGTGTCGCAGTCCTCAAAACCTGATGCATTTATGTTAATATAAAAGTGTACATGGAACATTTTATCATGCATTAGAGATTTTAATCAGGTAATCTGCACGGCATCTGGAAACCTAAGCAGAGGCAAAGTCTGCTATAACAAAGGCACTGTAACAGTTCACCTTCAGTGAAGAACAATAATGCATTATTAAATTCACTTTCCTGCTCAGTGGTTACACTTAGCTGACCACAGCAAATTTGCTCTCTGCCTGGTCTTCACAAGTTGGCAGAAAAATAGATTCTGTCACATTTAACGGGTTCTGAAAATGACAGGATGCCTCTCTTGGTTTAACTATAAACCATAATCTTTCAGAAGTAAATATAATTACAAATGCCTTTTGTCACGTAGTTCTTAGGAAGGATATTATATGTGGGTTATTAGAGTAGTAGATCTCACTATGTACCTGAATATCATTAGAAGCCAGAACTGATATTGCACAACAGTAACTTCAAAAAAAGAATCCGATTTCTATTTTTCTTTTATCCTAAATGACAGCATAATTCTTAGAAAACAAAGATACAGACATCAATTTCTTTGAGTATGGTCAAACTGTTATCAAGAGGTATTACTCCTTAAACTAACATCAAAGAAAAACCTATGTTCTCTTTTGTCTGAAATACTGTTTTAATCTTATTCAACATCTATTGTCATTTGCTTTGTTTTACATACAGTTCACTGAAGGAATTTTTAAGAAAACTGCCCTAGACTCAGGATTCAGTGATGAGGAATTATTGATTAGGAATTTAATTAGCAATAGTCAGCACAGTTATATACACAGAAACTGATTATTTTTTGTTTTCAAGGAGTTTTATCATGCTGCAAGCATGATAAGAATCTGCTCCATACGATGACATTCACTTTCAGGTAGAGGTCTTCAACCAACACTTTATACCACTTAAGTCCTGGTGAAGTGCAATTTAGGTCCCAAGTAAGATCTGTTAGAAGAGTTTTAATTAGTTTTGCCTAGGTAACTAGTTTAGCAATTATAAGGCACATTTTTCTTCCTGTAAGCCCTTCATTTCAGGTAGTTTCATTAGAAATATCTTAGCTTTTAAGCTGGAAGTATGTAGACTCATTGAAAGACAGGCCTGGATTCTGCGAACGGTTAACGGCTCTTTGTTACTTATTTAGGTACAAAAATATGGTTTCTAAAGTCCTCAGAACTTAGTTACAACAATAACACTATACTCAAAACTCACATCACACTTCATATGTTCATCTTCCACCTAAGTGGAATTACCGTGTTGTGTTACGTAGTCTGACCATAACATATTTAACTTAAGTGCCTAGATTGAAAATTTTGTAAACTGAGAAGGGATCTAAAATGACATGGAAAGTTTACAGCTTAAATCCACCCTTTCCAGAACACTAGTGCCATGCTTTGGACAGGAAAGGTACTTATGATCCTCTTTTAAATTATTAAGCATGAGTTCACAGAATTATAGAACAGTTTGGGTTGGAAAGGACCTTTAAAGGTCACCTAGTTGAACATCCCCTGCACTGAGCAGAGACATCTTTCACTAGATCAGGTTGCTCAGAGACCCATCAAGCCTGATCCTGAATACTTACAGGGATGAGGTATCCAACACTCCTCTGGGCAACCTGTTCCTGTGTCTCTTTCACTCCCATCATAAAAGAATTCCTCCTTGTGTCCAATCTAAAGCTCTCTCAGTTTTCTTGTTTCTTGTCCTGCCACTACAGCCCTTGGTAAAAAGCCTCTCTCCATCTTCTCATAAGCTCCCTTTTAAGTACTGATAGGCTACAAGGTCTCCCTGGAGCCTTCTCTTTTCCAGGCTGAACAACCTCAACTCTCTCAGCCTTTCTTCATAGAACAGGTATCCCCAGACCTGTGATCTTATTTGTCGCCCTCCTCTGGATCCACTCTAACAGGTCCACGTCCTTCCTGTGCTGAGGGCTCCAGAGCTGGTGCAGTACTCCAGGCAGGGTCCCATGACAGAGAGGTGGAGAGGCAGAATGACCTCCCTAAACCTGCTGACAAAAACACTTCTGTTTTTGTCACAGGTGGACAGTGGTGATGGTAATGAAATTTTCCAGCTATCTACAAAACTAGCTCTAGATGTTGAAGTTTCTCTTCCATCTACTATCTGAGGAAATTCAGTCACAACTGCTAATATATTTTCGTCATTTCCGCTTCCACCTGTGAAGAAACCTGAAATTTAACCTTCTGTTAAACCTGTTCCTCTGCCAAGAGTAATATAATCTAAGATTGAGTATGACTCTACTGCTTGCTTACCTGGGCACTCCCCAGAGCATGTGTAGTCCAAAGTGGAAACCGCAACTTGTTATCTATCTATGTCAAAATATTCAGTACACTGAGTGCTGGACTTTTGTCCTTTTCTTCCAAAAGAATATCTTAACTACCAAGCTACGCTTGCAGCCACACTCATAGTTCCTTTGGCCGTATACACAGACATACAAAGGGGATCTGGGATTAAGGTTGTCCACTCTACTTGCTTACAAACTCATTCTCTGGCTTTATTTTGGACTACTTTAACATTCTCCAACACAGACGTCCTTGGATGCTTGCCCAAAGTAATGTGGATGTAAGTATGTCCACTTGGATCTTGTGTGAGACCAGTTTCTTCCTTCTTCTGTGTAGCAGGATACCTGCGACATTACATCTATTGGATCCAGTGAAAACTGGATTATACCACATAAACTAGAAGCACTTTACATAGCTGGGAGTCTGTCATGATTCAGTCAGCTAATCTGTAATGGCGTGCAAACACATCTCCCTTTTAGGGCAGGTAGAATTTGTACCACCACAATCTAATGAATTCAAATATGAAAATTACATGTCCTGTCCAAAACCAAGTAATTTTGAGAGGAAAAAAAAACCCACACCAACACTGGATTTAAATTATAATTGTAGCCTTTGTTCTATGCAGTAAGTGTTCTAAAAGATATTATATTTATATATGGATCCACAAATATAATTGTCAAATCTCTGAATTCACATACAAATCCAAATTATTTTCTTTTCTTTTAAACAGTGAAGTAAAATCCATTTTTTACCTTTTTTCCAGTAAAAGTGTAGTCATTTCACATCTTTAATAATACCAGGAATAATAATATTACAGGATAAAGTAGACAAAGAAGACAAACTAGCCTTCTCTCACTTGCATTGTAATTTGAGATAAAGGATCCCGCTAGTTTCAATGGGGAAACAAATTTGGGCAGTATGTTCAATGAGTGCAAATGTTTGCAGGATTGAAAACTATGCCTGCTTTGGAAAAAACAAAACCAAAAAAACCCTAGATCTTGGAAGTATCCCTCAAAACAGAAGGAATCTATAACAGAGACTCATCATTCATCCACTATTTAGGATTCCCAGCTCCCCTCAAAACATCTAGATAATCTCAGGTTTTAGCTACTTACCCTTCTATACTGGTAAAAGTATCATAACAGTTTGATTTTTCATTAGTTTATTGGCTTATTCTTCCTACAGCTCTTGGAAACACATCAGGAACACTAGTATGATGTCCTGGCACATCGAATTTCTAAAAAGCATTGACCCTTACTGAAGGTTTCCTGGGACATATAGATAATCTTACCGACACAACTAGCGACCCATTAACTTTTTTCATCATAAATGCTTGCAGAACTCCTTAAAGGAA
>NC_071401.1:41553976-41621476 GCF_017976375.1 Cuculus canorus
TTGCAGGGAGAATATGTATAATTCCATATTCCCTTTAAATTCACAAACAGTTGTGTGTTTCTTAACATCTTCAGAATTCAATTTTCTACTGTAGAGAAACAGAATCGTATTTGTCTGGTCATTCTTGTGGTGCTACGGGACATACTCCCTCTTAGTAAGAAGAGCCGTAACTTCATTGCCTATAAAATATATTTCCAAGCAACAAACATAAAGGGAACTAATGATTTAAGAACTGCAATGTGGTAGCATGATAAAAACAGTCCTTTCTAATATCCTATCAATTATGATCACATCTTCTGTTTAACAATTCATTAAAAAAAAAAATGAATGTGAGAACATCAACTATTTCAAAGGGGGTTTTATCTCTCCTCCCCTCTATATGTAATAAAGACCATCAAAGACTACAAAGATCATTCTAAGGTCTATTACATGAAGGACACATAATGAGCATTGAAAGGAAAGATGAACAAAAAAAAAGAAATAAAAGAAAAAAGTATCTTTTTGGAACTGTCTGGTGCTCAAAGGAATTGCATACGCAGAGTTGTTTTAGCAGATTTGGAATATACCAGATCTTTTGTGCGCATGTAACTCATTTGAGCATATTCCAAAAATCAGATACGTTCAAGATGCATTTGAGTCACTGTAAATATAGAATAACCAGTATGCACATATGTAATTGGGCTGCAAGGAGTCCAGTTTGTCTGGGATGTTTCAGAACTGACGTGAACAGATCAGTCAAGTGAAAACTGTACAGCAAATCCTCATAAATTGTGTCAAAACTACTACTACCTAGCAGAATAAAGGTCCTTACTATCAAACAAGTCTGCAGAAGTGCCTCGTTGGAGGATGGCTTAGTGAGAGTCTCTAGAAATAACTCTTATCCAATATTTTGCTAAAAAACCTTTCAGTTGTTTGAGCTACTTTTGCACTCCTTCCTGCATACACATATTATTCATAACCTGTTCAATAATACAAAAGGCTTCTGTGTTTTCTACGCAACAAAAATAGATGTTTTCTTGCTTCTTAATAAATAACAACCCATTAAGAAAAAACTTGCCATTTCATTTCTCACCTTTTTAGTCCATTCACAATAATAGCTTCTAATGTACTTTCAGCATTCTTCAGCCTCTTGGGCTGAGTGAAAAGACACACCAACAACCAGTGTCAAAAGGTTATTTTGGTGATACTGGCTTTATCAAACCCTTCATTTAGTGGATCTTCACATTATTTGTCATAGGTTACAAATTTGTGTACTATCTGTTAAGGGTTTGAGAAGTATTTACAGCTTAAATCAAGCTCACTTTCACAATGTGCTAGATGATACATAAAAATATAACCTAAACTCAGCATTTTAAGGAATTACAAACTAATATATTAAGATTCTTCTAAGAAGTGAAGTGAATTGAAGTGACAGTAGACCTAAAATGTATTAACTGTAAATATATTTGCAGATACTCATCAAGGTCTGTTTACATTTTTCTTGTTACATTAAAATTGAATATGCAGTAAACCAAACATATTGTATAAGTATCTCTGTGTGTATATATGTATGCACAAATGAAAATAAACAGATAAAGTATGTTTACACAAAGAGCTGGACAGCAGAATTGGGCATGAAAACTCCTCGGTAGGCCAACTGGTAACAACTGTCTTTAATATAGGGCTTTCTCAGGGAACTAACGAAATTCATAACACAGACTAGAAACAAAATTTAAGTAAAGTTCCAGATCATCTGTTTGCTGGCTTAGGTAGAGATTATAAGGTAATCTCTCAGGTAAGAGAGAATCTTTGTTGGTGCTAAAATTTGAGTCCTTCATATTTATAAAAATATACTCCTCTGTTTCCACATTTCTTAAGGTGAATAAGGATGTTTGATGTGTACTTACTCTCTCTATATATATTATAAAGGAATTTACTGTTGATAATTCAGAATGAGTATCTAGCTATATAGGACGATGTTTTTATCATTAGTTCCCTATTTGATGTACGACTGCTTACCAGAAAATACAATTCTTATTGTAACTTTGGAATACTCAAGTAATTTTCCATTTTACACTAAGGATATTTTGGAATTTTAATATTCAGTTTTAAAAAGATATAAGCCAGAGGCCTAAGATTGTTCACATTGCTAAAGAGGGACACAAAATAAAAAAAAGAAGTCTGGGACTTCTTAATACGTGGATTTGATATAGTTATACCTTAATTGTTGCTTTCAGAGCAGTCAAGAAGCTGTTACTGTTGATTTTCTGAAAATTATTTAAGAAATTTCCATTAACATCAAAACTAAAAAGCTTTTCTGAAATAGTTTAGCTTCTTTTGTGAACATGGTGAATATTTTATATTTTGTTATAGAAAACAGCATGCACATTTTCAGCAAGAGAGTGTCCTTCCCATAACACCTCAAATAACATATTAAATTTAAAATGTAAGCATGACATTCAAGCTTCATCTGCTGTTGGTGTCAATCTAAAAAAAATATAAATCAACGCAGACAGAAAATTCTAATCTGATGCCCTCAGGCCAGATCAAATAAAACACTTAGGCATCTAAATTTGGCGTTAAAGCAACTAACTTTTAGGTGTTAGGCCCCCCGAAGAGACTCTTGGGCTGAAGTGAACTGGGTTTTACATTCCTGTGTAATATTTAGGGTAGGTATTGCTAGGCAGGTACCAGTTAAGGGGTGTTACGAGCAGTCACTGGCTCAAACATCAGCTAATATTCCCTAAGCCAGGTACTTGAAACTGGGATCTAATGAAGTTAACAAGCAGAACTAAAGCCAACACAAAATAGTATGTAGCTACCTGGAGCTAGATGCAATACTGTGGGAATAGGACGGAGATATAAATTCCACCTTTCATGCTCTGTACGTCCAGGGTCTGGGTCAAAGAGATGCATCTAAAATATACTTTACCTTTTTACACAAAGCATAGTGCTTAGGGATAGCGCCCAGGAAATGTGTTGCAAATTAGATTCTCTCTTCTGCCTACAAGGAATCGGGATCCACACATGGCAGTGTGCGAGTGCATGTGTTTAACTTTCAAACCGTTGATTACTTTGAAATTTTTTTTAAACACTTCAGACTACTGAGAGCAAAGAGGATCAGAATTCAGCAGTCTGGTCCTTAGGTTCTCTGCTTACTTGGCCTTCCTATGCCATTTCCAGATTTAACAGACATCACTGAACAGTTGAATAAGTATTCAGCCCCATAGAAAACATCAAAAATACACTTTTCACAACTTCCAACTGAGAGATCTGCAGAACATTGGGTAATGGCTGAGCACAATAAGCAATAAAACTTACCTCAGCAAAAATTGAGGGGCTATCTAGAGCAAACTCTTAGGGTCTTAGTAACTTTGCTGTAGCTGGTAAGACTCAGTCTTAATTTTAAGGTAAAAGACTGAATAGATTCTTTTCTGGTATAAGTTCAATGTTTCATGTAACTCCTTTTATTAAATCTTACCAAATAAAACCAAATGTGCATCATCAAATAGTCCATAATTACAGGTTACAAAATTAGATGCTTGGTTTTGATGATAGCTGTCAAGTACTTGAACTAACACTGTGTACTTGAACTTACCTCCTTCTTCCTAGGATCATCTGCAGTTCTACCGCCTGCTTTCAGTATGTTTGGAAAATCTGCTGTTTTCTAATATGGAAAAAATCCTGTAAATCTAGAGTAATTGACTGCTCCGTTTATACAGATAATGACATTTTGAATTATGCGTGAACTGTGGGGCAGAAGCAGTGTCTCCTGCAGTCCCCCCTAGTCCAGACCAGATGAGATCACAACATAATCCTTAGAAAATCTAAGTTTTCTCATGAAACCCAAGGAATGGCTGGAACTTCAGATGCGTATGTTTGGTCTTGCCCTGGCATCTCATCCTTAGATATGGACAAGTTGCACATCTGGATTGAGTAGCTTTTACACAAGGTCTTTAGGAACAGAAATTCCTCCTGTTTTCCTGCAACAAATACTGACCCGGAGCCCAGTGCAAACTTTCCAGTTTTAACAGGCAGTGAATCAGATTGATAGAACCTAATTCAATTCTTGGTGGGATAATAACAACCTGACTCCCATGGAAGCTGAGGTCACTCAAGGATGCACACAGCACAGCCTGAGAACAGATTTTGAAGATAGTCTAAGGGCAAATCAGAAAAAAATCAACCAAACAAAACTGCACAAGATTTACCAGCAGTTTGAACCAGCCCAGAAAAATTAACTGCTTTTTTCCGCTACTAAAAATTCCAGCTGAAATTTTTATAGAAACGCACATGACTTTCGAAAGACTCAAACTATTATTCATAAATAGATTAATCGGGTAAACCGGGTCCTCTGTTTTATGTTTGTAACAGATAAATGGTACTTTCTCACTGTAGCCAACTCATAGATCAGGTCAGACAAATGATTCGCTGCTCTGACAAGCTAAGTCTTTGCAAAATTGGGCATGTTGATCAGTTGCCTCTGTTATAGTTTTGTTATCTCTTTAAATTTTCTTTCAACTGTAAATAAATTTTCCCTGGGCGGAGATTATTTCAGAGATTTTTGGTCTTTTCATTTTTTTAGCAGGAGAGGGGGCAAAAAGAGAAAAGACAGGGCCTTCTTTGCCAGGTATGATGCCCCAGGTTTTCCTAGGTTCAATTAAAAGCCATTTTAGTTGCAGCTGATAGACTTCTGCAATGAAGTGGCTTAGAAGACAACACAATAACGTTCAAATGCTCCATAATACTTATTCAGAACTTCTGTTTTCCTTTTTTTTCTTTTGAATCAGATGATGAAGCTGATGGGGTTTCAACAGTAAGAGTACCACCGGCTACAGACCTGTTTGTATTTTTAGATACAATTGCATTCTGCCTGATTTGCAGTGATAAGCAACAGTTTGGAAATCTGACAGTAAGCTCACAGTGACACAAGTATATAATCACTATCTCCACAAATATCTATAAGTTAAATCACTTGTTTTAATACAGATTAGATTAGTATTAAAGTTACAAGATTGGTATGAGAGACATGATAAATGCAGTCACGACAGAAAACAATTTTTAATTTAGTATACCCTATCAATCTAGATAGCCCATGAATATTTACCATTAATTCAGTAGGCTGGAACAGAGTAGGAAAAAAAAAGAACAAAAAAATAGAAGGTTTGACCTAAAGAAGGACTGAGGAAAAAAGAGAATTCTCAGCAATTTTACTGTGGACAGATCTTGCAAAAACGTGAACTGGCAACAGATTGGAGAATACATATGAGGTACCATTATAAATAATGCCTTTAAAAAAAATGAATGACATGCAAAAATAGTAGCAATTCTTAACCTGTACTTCTCTTTGCAGGATTTACCAGCCTTATTACACTTAAATGAGTAACTCCAAAGACTAAAATAAAATCATTTATGGAAATTCAAAACAAACCTATTTGATCACATCATACTTCACAGCAGGGATACAATTTGCAGGGGCTGAGTGAGGGCATAGTATAAGCTAAAACAGGTTGTGTGTGCAATGAACCAAACTAAATGGTTTATATAAAAGAAATGTTGTTTCTATTAATTTTTCTGGTAATCCTATTAAAAATGCCACCTGTCCAGAACAGAATTGTCCAGATTTTAATTCTTTTTCCTATCTTAGTGTTCAAACACAAGACAGAGAAGGTATCATCTTACAGATATTAAAATACAGCACAAAATGTCTTATTCCGAAATCTTAATTACTGCAGCAGTTTCTCCAGCTCTGTTTCAATGTCTGGCTATTATACTTTTTCACTTTTCCTCTCTTTGTGCTCAAAGATCTGATCTTTCTGATAAGGTCAAAGAATATTTTTTTCAAAGGAAATCTCATATTTCTAACCTTTCTTTCACTAAAATGTTTCTAGTCTATAGTACTTAAAATTCGGACATATTAAGTAAACATAACATGAAATGTGCCATTTAAAATTCCACCACCACCCCCTGAAAATCCTCTGTAACAACCCTGAACAGGAACTTAACTTTGAATACCAACAGAAACGAAATGGTGTCATAATCAGCACAAGTGTATGTGGTCTATTCACCTAGATCAAACACTTTGGTCATATACTCAATTAAATTTAAATCCCATTATATAATGTGTACCAGCCTCATTTTATGCAATTCCCTAATTTAATGGCTTGCTATTAGCCTTTTTCCTTTTTGCACACATGGACTAATTTTCACGGTGCTCAGTCCCTTTGGGAAGTAGGTCATTAAAGTCAACTGGATAGAGACAGAAACTTAATACCTAAACAGTGTTGTAGAAGGGTCAGAGACACAATAGTAATGTAAAACTGTTTTTCACTCACCCTTCTTTGTAATATTTATGAACTTCCTCCCTCATATAAAAAAAAGTAGAATAATCAAGAAAGCTATCAACCTGTTATAATTTAATTTATGAAACAAACAAAAAAGTAATATCCCAATTAAAAAACAAAAATCAGAATTATTATTTAGCTATTGAAACAATGTTTGTTTTACACTAAACCAATAGAATCATCATAATAATATTACCTTTCTCAATGTGTATTCTTTTTGTCTCGTGTCCCACATCGTGACCAGCCAGATCACCCTCCTTAGGTCCAGGCAGGACATTAGGTGACAAACCCATCAACATTTGGTTCATAGATAGCCCATTCTGATGGACAGCTGCTAGACACAAGTGCAGGGAGAAAGAAAATCAACTGTCATATCAACAATACACTTTTGTACTTACTTTTTACAGTTTTCCTCTTAACTATATAAGAATTCTACTAATCACAATAACTCAGTTAGTGCTATCAGCATCCACACAGTGAAAGAGTTTCTTCCTATTACTTCTGGTTTAAAACAATTAATTTTAAAAAGAATTCAGCATCTTTGGAAAAAGTTGGTACTTGCAAATTTTTTCATGTTTATTTAACAAGAACTGAAATGCACAATGAAGTTGTCCCAAAACTCTTACACATTAGCATTTCCAACATGCAGTCTTTAACTTCCTTAAAGTAAGCACTGTGGCCTTCCAGGTGATAAACACTGTTTTTCAAAATACGCTGTGCAACAACAGAATTGCTTATTTGCTCAACAGGCAGCCTGAAAACCAGATCTTTATGAGTCTCAAACACACCTCAGAAAGCCATACAAGGTAGTTTTTATCTCTATGCTTTTATCCTGAAATACACTACTTGCAAGAGGCTTATGCCATTTCCAGTAAAACATTTTTTCATGCATAACCCATATCTTTGTAGCAGTCATTCTTGCTGTACTCAGTACTAGAGAATCAGATGTGATGTTAACAAATCAGATAGCAGAGAAAAAAGTTATTTCATAAATAGGTAAGTTACTGACATGATCCAGTATTTAAGGAACTCTGTTATGTTCATGCTGGAAGAAACAATGTGCAAAAATCTCACTCCTTCCTGCTGATACGGAAGTAGAGTAAGCTAAATAGTACCATTTCTTTAAAATAAAGTGTAATTCCCTATCAAAAACAGTAAGTATCTCTCCATTTAATTTACTTTTTTAATTTAAAGAACAATGGAAAAGATCTTCAATGGTTACAAAATAATATACTTCTAAATAAATTTTAAAAAACTAAAATTCAGCATTGTGAGAATTTATCTCCAGAATTTTACCTATGCACTCAGAAAACAATGGGAAAACAGATAGGTCACACTATATGTGATGCCAGTTTAATCATCCAAGAGGTAAGAAAACAGAATTTTCAGTTTGTCATGGTCAGGTCTCATTTACTTCCTTTGGTAAGTAATTTTTCATCACATAGTAATGAAAGATTTTTCATCTGAAGGTCAATGAAGAGACCACTTCCTGAGTCTGTGGAGAGTCTGAAAGGAATTGTTTAAAAGACACATATGCTGCACCTAATTAACATGACTATGTATTTCATGTAACTATTTCATGGCCTTCTATCTGCATGCCAAATCCTTCGGTTTCACCTTCTGACCAATTCCACTGTGGAAAGATGACTTAAAAGCACAAAATCCTGCAATGGAGCAGTAGTAAAAGGAATGGACAAGGGAAATATGAACTAAAGTAAAAAGCTATAAAATAATATGTGTTTAAAACCTTAATTTCCAGGCTGTTGCACTGGAATATTACAGAATTCAGGGCCTCTGCCACATCATTTACAACCTGGACATGGAGCTTTGATAAAAGTGGTATTACTCTGAAACACTACAGTTTAATTTCATTCTGCCCCTTCTGAGCTATGAGATGATAAAACTCTCTGTATCACATTTCTCACCATTATAATTTTTGATATTTAAAAATTTTATAAGGTATGCATATTTTTAATTGATTTAACCTAATTCTCCTCTTTACCAAGCAATTCTGCCATGTTAAATGTTGCTTATGAAGTCAGATTCAATTTAGAAATCAAACCAGAGTAACCAGATTAAATAAAACTCAATTTCTTTAAAAAATGTTTACACTATATGTTCAGTTCCAAAACTAATCTAGCAAATTGCTTCCCGGCTGCAATTCTGTATTTCATAGCTCATGCCTTTATGTTTAATATGACATGATGGCAATTTATATCAGTACCCGTTAATGTAGCATCAGATATTATGATACTGTAAACTGGGGAACATAATGTTGGGAGATAGTTATTGCAGCTGAACTTCCGAACATGATACATATGAGATCTAGTCAAGATGAGGGCATTTTGATTAGAAAAAAAACAGCTGCACCTAATCAAATTTAAAGTGGTGACAAGGAGAAGAATGTGACCTACGGATTCTGTCTGAAGAGCTCTCGGTCCGTGCAGGAGAGCTGGACACACTGCTGCTTCGATGAGAGGATGGATGACTGCCAGGTCTTCGGCCCTCTTCAAGAGAAGGAGCAGGAGAAGGGCTGTCTGGAACACGTTCCTAGACCCCACAAAAATAATTGGGAAAAAAAAAAAAAGGCAATGTTAAACTAAGCCTCTGTGGTTTCCAATTATCAGTACCCTAAACCGAATCTCCCTTCTAAACCACAAACTATTCTTTCCTCTATTAAGGTGTCCAGGATTTGCAATGTACTCTCAAAGGAAACTTAGTAATTTCAGGACACTAGACCTTATGTTTTAGTATGCAGTGTGAGTGCTACTCATCCTGTTAGGCTTTTAAACTGCTTTCTGGTCTACTTATAAAAATAAGGGGTTGGTTCGCTTTGGGTTTTTTTTTTCCCTGTACTTGTATCAGCATACTGTTGAATTGGAACTAACATTTTGTTTACTCGCTTATAGTCGTTAGCCTTACAGGATGAAGAACGATGTACTTTGGCAAATAAATAAAGACCAGATACTGTTGTTTTAGCTTATGCTGAATTTTACTCCGTATCTTCATTTCTAAGTGATTTCTTGAGCAATGCCATCTTACGGAACTGTTACAGATCATAAAGAAAGTATCATCTCCCTACTGAATCTATACCGGTAAGATGGCTGATGGAAGTCCAAATGTCTGTTGATAACATGAAACACAAATCTGGAATGAACTACACTTTTTAGAAGAGTGTGGCCATGTCGCTACTTCCAAATGGGGGTAAACACCCATCCATACTTTCCTGTCCAGGGAGAGGATAGCCAGGAGGAGCTACAATGAACTTCAAATTTTCATTGACTTTGAAAATTAGAGCATGAAGACTGTGATGGTTTGAACTTCTGCTACATGAGTATGTACGTAGCAGATAGATGTATCTACCATTTACACAGAACTTTAACAGAAAGAAAAAACAAAGGGAGCTGAATGCAGAATAGGCGTTTCTAGAAAACTGTCTATCTTTCCCTGCAGTTTCCTGCTTGTTGCTAATAGCTCCCAAGACTCTTATGTCATTGCTAAAATACGTGTGAATCACCTTGGTTTGGCCAAATAGTGATAAAAATAAATAGTTCCTATAAGGGAAATCTAATGGAGGGACTGAAAATGTTAAGCTGAGGGTGTGGGGGTTGTTGACTGTTGCTTATTTTTCCTTTCGATAACTGAAGTCCTGACTCCTAATGAAAGAAAAAAAAAACAACAAAACCAACAAACAAACAACTGTAGACATTCAACTCCCTTAAAGCTTTTGGTAATGAAATAATACAAGCAATATTTGTCTAATAACATATATGAAAACTTGCTGCTGCAAATGCCTAGAATTTTTCCTGAAAGATGCATTGTATTCCTCACACAGCATGATGTTTTTGCAGCAGTCATTATTTTTCATGCACAGTAGATTAATATTTACTTCATTGAATGCATTCCTATGAAACTCAGCAACATGACCACCTCTAATAATCAATAGATTTGTTACAGGTAAGCTTTATAGTAAGTATTTGCTAAACATGAGATTCTGATTGCAAAGAGATTCAATAGGCCTATCGATGGAGTGGGAGAAGACCTTCCAGACCAATGTTTCAAGACATTTAAGTGGATTTCACTTTAATAGTCTCAGGTTTTTAGTCAAAAACATTGATGAGGATAGTTTAACTGCATCATAGCTCTAGGCTTATTATGACTTTGATTGTGTTTATATGTCCATGAACTGGGTATTCAAGGGGAGGATTATAATGCAGATGTTTTCAGAATGTAGAAGATTTATTTCTTTAGATTTAGGAGGATTTAAGCATGCATAGAGTACAGATCTGGTATAAATTGGAACACGCTATATTTAATCATTCATTTAATATATAATTTCACTGTTTGGCATACGATGTATTGTTCTTAGAAGGGTTTCATTAAAATGAAATCCAGTGAGCACATAAGATTTGAATACAGAGCTGCAGAGTAAATTAATTTATTTAAACAGCTTAATTTGTTTATCCTATTTATTTATGTACGCTTTTACAGCACGTATTATGAGATGGAGAGAGCAAAAGGAATGCACAGGACAACAAAATATAATTACTGCACAAACAAAACAGGTAATGAGTTTTATTCACATTTAATGCGACTTAACATACAAACTCTATGAGAAAACTATATATACTGGCTTTATCAATTTACTTTTAAAATACCGCTTAACCCCAACAAAACGTGATTGAACTATGCAGAAATCAAAAAAGAAATAAACTTAATACCTTAAGTCATTTTTTATACCCTCGCTTCACAATTCCACAATCAATAACATAGTCTATAGCAATTTTTTGTCTTTATCAAAACTAGCTATAATAATAAAAACGGAAATGCTACTATGAATAAATTGAAATATTTTGTAGCTCTAAAAAGTCACAGTGATAAACTACTGCTGTTGGGATATCAGTATAAGCTGTCTCTCTTACTAGAGATTTTGTGTAGAAAAGATGGATTTTGCCTGTGGTAAATTATTAATTTTACATTTAGACTTCACTTCAAAATTTTTCAGAAAAGGAAATGTGAAAAAAAAGTGTTCAGTAAATAACTCAGACTATCAGAGCTGTTTTGCTACTTCTGCAAAGAAGAACTTGCTTTAGTACAAGTAAGTCTGCATGACACAGTAAAGAAATAGAATTTACTACATTATAATCCTGGCAATAGGGACAACTGTCCACTTTCCAGTATTTTTCCTAAAACTCGTCCATTCTCAGGACAAAATCAATTTGACTTAATTAGCGCTATTTCTAGAGAACCTGATGTTGGCTTGAACTGTAATTAGGCTTGTTGTCTCACAATAAACAACAAATAAGTAAACAAATAGGTAAAATCTGAGTGACTTTGCTTTGCTAAAGTGAAGTATGAGGAGAAAACTGTGCAGGGTTCAGTTTGAAATCAAGACATCTGAATGTGAATATCTAAATGCAGCTTTGACACATGAGTTACAGACGAACCTTCAGACACCTGTATCTAGGATGCCATATGAAGGAGCCCGCCCTGGAACTAAGTGCCTCCCATTTCAGTCAACTGAGAGATAGGCAATAAAGCCAACAGAGCTTCCTCCAAAACTGGATACTAACAGCTCAATTCAGCTGCTCACAAATGAGTCATTTGAGCCACTCAAGGGTTTTGATATGTCCACACTAGGTTGACACACAGGGCCTACAAAAGATTTGCTGCCTTTTGGAGTGGCAGCAGGATGCCAACAATGTTATTCTTGGATTTAGTGGCTGAAGACCAGAATAGCTCCAAAAACTCTATTGACAATATTTACTAGAAAACAAGAAATATAGAATAATTTATCACTTGTAAAACATTTCTCTCACTAGCCATCTTTTTTCTCTGTTTCTTGCTTCCCTATTTCTATTTGTTTCTACAGGTTTCACAAGTAAAAAGTCGCATATATAAAAGGGTATATATAGTAATTTAATATTGACTAACTTCTCAAAACTGACTAATTTTTCAAAATTGCTAAGATACTTGATTAAGCATCAGAACCAGAGCCTATACTAACCAATGGACAAAACATTCTTAAGGGCCAAATTTCGAGCATTCCTTATCTTGGGACTCTGTACAATCTGATCCAAATCACAAATCCTAAGAATTTAAGCATCTGACATTTAATAACTCCTCAAAAAAATACTACTACAATATATGAAATTTTCACTTTAGGGAGCTGCAATGCCCTTTCCAGCACCCTTGCTCCACTGACATTACAAGTTATCAAACCATTTCACAAATAACAGAATTGTTCCTGTGACATTAGGCTTTTTTTATCTTGTAAAGAACAGGTAAAATATTTTAATTGTCAGAGGTACTAACTTATGAAATTGAAGTTGTCTCTAGAATTAGAAACCACTCCAGTTTTGTTCCAGAATACCACATACCACCCACAACATAACACTGTCTCAGTCTCTCCAAGTAAAACATAAGTGTCTTGATGTACTTATCAGTAGTTTTCAAACAGCTCTTTGCATAAAGACCATGCTCTAAGATCTCGTTCCAGAAGTTCCCTTTAAATAACTTCCTATTAAGATTTATCTAACATATATATATAATGGTATCCAGAAGACGTAAATACTTTCTTTCCTATATCATATGTCTTTTTCTCTTTAACAGGTCACAAAGGTAGTTATAAACGTTAATGTAATTTTTGCCTTTCTGCTCCAGCAGCGTGTTTTCATTGTTTGAAAAGTGTCTCATTGCCAAAAGTCTTCCTCAGAATTACATTAAAATGTACTTTGTGGAGTTCAGCTGATGGTCCCTATATCACCATCTAAGAGAAGACATTTCATGTAATACATGTAGGATTAATCCTTCTGCTCCTAAGAAGACAGACTAGGAAGTAGTACCTTCTAGGTTCTCATGACTTCAGTCTTTCCAGAAACATAGAATCATAGAATAGTTTGGGACACCTCCCACTAGATCAGGCTGCCCAAGGCCCCATCCAACCTGGCCTTGAACACTTCCAGGGATGGAGCATTCACAGCTTCCCTGGGCAACCTGTTCCAGGGCCTCACCACTCTCATGGGGAAGAAATTCTTCCTTATGTCTAGTCTGAATCTGCCCCTCTCCAGTTTATAGCCACTGCCCCTAGTCCTATCACTACATGCCTTTGTAAAAAGTCCCTCCCCAGCTTTCTCACAGGTCCCGTTCAGGTACCGGGAGGTCACTATATGGTCTCCTTGGAGCCTTCTCTTCTCCAGGTTATTATTTATTCTTTGCTATTCTATTATTTATTCTTTGCTATACCTGCTTCTTAGTGACAAAATTCCAGAATCTTTGAATACACCTACTTGCAATAAATACCTAGTTATGCATGCGCAGCCTTCATCTCCTGCATAGTTCTCTCCTACAGCTATTTTCAGTCTCTGCTTTTTCTTTTGGTCTAGTTTGCTTCTCCATAAGTCTCATCTCTTGGGCTAAGTCACCCTTTGATTTTAGTCATGGACTGAGCTCTAAACATGCAACTAAGTACAGCTGTAGAGGAAAATTGCTGTTAAAACCACTCAGCTCTCTTGATGCTCTTCAGTGCTGAACAAACTCTTTAAGGACACTCTGTGTGTTAAGTCATAGAATCATAGAATGGGTTGGGTTGGAAATGACCTTAAAGATCATCCAGTCCCCCTACCATATGCAGGGACCCTTTCCACTGGATACGGTTGTTCAAAGCCTCATCCAACCTGTCCTTGAACACTTCCAGGAATGGGGCATCCATGACTTCTCTGGACTACCTCTTCCAGTGCCTCATCACCCTCACAGGAAAAAAACTTCTTCCTAATATCTAATCTACACTTCATCTCTTTTAGCTTAAAACTATTACCCCTCATCCTATCACTACACTCCTTGATAAAGAGCCCCTTCCTAGCTTTCCTGTATGCCCCCTTTAAGTACTGGAAGGCTGCTATAAGGTCTACTTGGAATCTCTTCTTCTTTAGCCTTAACAATCCCAACTCTCTCAGCTTGTCCTCATAAGGGACTCATTAAAGTGCAGCATCACACTTCAATAGTTTAGGTGACTTCACACTGGGGAAAGGATATATGACACACAGTTTCATAACTGGTTAATTTGAAAAAAAAAATTAAAAGCATTTAATCAGGAATATTTTATAATATTTTGACCTTCTAAGAAGGTATCTTGCTTCCAATCCTTTTTGTGCTAAAAAAACCTACAATAATCTCCTTCACAATGAGCAAAACACAGACTTCTTACTCTTCAGTTCCTTACTGACCTATTTTGAACTTGTGTGAGAAGTATTCCAGGAATGCCTTTCTTACGAAATTGCATACTTATTTGACATCATATTAGTAGAATAAGTGAAAGAAATTAATTACTTGGGTATCTTTTTTGCTTCCTGAAAACAGGATATGTTGCTTTTACAGTTTCACTTTTCCTTCAGTTTTAGCTGTAAAATGCTATAAGACTCCAAATTAATGTTTACTCCCAAGAATTACAAGATGAATTGGGCTAATAAATATTTCCTAATCTCCTCAATCACTACTATAAAATGTGTTATCAAACTGACTGAATGCTATAAATTTTCATTTCTATTTCCTTATTTGCATAGTATCTACCACTAGCTTGCTAAAGACTTAGTGCTAACTTCACAGTGATGAACGTCATCTCTCTCATCTTGCTCTTAGAGACATGCTTCTAATCCCAATCAAAATTCAGGCATTCAGATGGTTTGTCATTAGTTGTACTATTGTTTTAATAAATAGATCTATTTCTTACAAAGAACATAATCCACGATATTTGCAGTAGATTTTTTTCTGTCTTTGTGAATATCTGGACTTCTTTATCTTTTGGACTAATTTAAGTTAATTTGATTTCTGCTTTACTTTTACCTCTGCAATTTTTCATTGATTGTATCCTGCTATTCCCTTCCCAGGAATATTGACAACTGATAGTATAAAGTGTACAAAGAGATCAACAGACACAGAGACTATTAATTTGCTTGATTTTTATTGCCCTGATTACTATAGGATTATTGGCAATATCAGCAGGAGTTAACTGGGACAAAGTCCAATAGAAGACTCTCAACTAATCCTTTAACAATAGAGAACTAAATTCCTTGAAATCATGGGCCGTACATAAAGTACAGTGGCCCAGCCAGGAAGTGAGTTGGACAAGACTGGGCCATTACAGAGATTAAAACAAACAAAAACATATAAACGAAAAAACAAAAGCAATACTGAGAAATAACGTAAGTCTTCTGGCAAAACCTAAGCAGTGTACAAGGTGTTGACAGTTTGGAATTAAGCTTAAGAAGCAGCAGTGGGAATTCGCCCCTCAAAGTCAATCCAAACCGTACAAATGTCTGCACTTGAGCTAGTCACCCTAGGCTCATTTTTCACCCATACATTTACATTTCAAAGATACAACTCACCTCACCCTAAAGTAGCGATCTGAAAGACTTCCAATGAATTAAATCCTAGAAGACAGCTAAATCAAGACCATCCATTGTACCTGGCCTCATGACCACTTTGCATCAAATTAATCTTACACCACTCTCATAGCTCTTGCTACACGTGTGAATATGCAAATTGCCAAACAGAAAAAATTGTATTACCTTTCCTGTGTTATCTGTAGATACCTATTTCACATGACACAAATCAATTCATATGAGTATATGGTTGCTCTTAGCTTCAAACTGCACCTCAGAAACACACACATTAAAACAAATAATAGGATCCCATATTATTATAAAGAGACATTATTCTAAGTTACAACCCAATAAGATTTACAGTAACCATCCTCTAAACACATTATTAAAAAACTGTTTTAAAATGTTAAAATTTTAATCATATAGACAGAACTAATTAATGAGGTACGGTGTCCTCTAACATAAAGATGATTAAGCCATAACAAAGGAGTTCAGCGACACTTTGACCTACAATCTTCTCATGCTAAAGGGAGAAACAGAAGTAAGCATGCATATACATATTTATATTAACATACATACAAAAAAGTAAAAAGTTATCTAAGCTAGTAACTGTTTCTATGTAAGTTCATACTAATAGTTTTAAGAGATCATATTTTCGGCAGTCATGATAAAAAGAAAATGAAGTATTAATTTGGTTTATAGTACAATTCAAAATTTACAGGTATTTCGCAGTTTTCACATTTGCTTCCCCAATATGTAAAAGTAGATATTTTAGGAGCTAATAAATGGTCTTATTTTTATCCTATCATATTTGTTGTAATTACATTTTACTATTTACGTGGTTTATATTAAATCAAATTTCTCCTTAGACGAAGAAAAAAACTTGATTTTACTTCATAGATCATGAGGAAATGAAAGTAGCTTTACTCTCCATGCACTTGTATACAGTATCTTTTTCTACGCATTCAAGAAAATCACTTTAATGTAATGTCAAATTTTCTGTTTTGAATGCACATACAAATGTCTCTAGAAATAACAGGTTTTCTGAAAAAATGAGTTTTTTTTCAGGCCAGGCATCCAAAAGGAGCATTTCAGCCAACTCGGAATATAATTAATTTTGTTCTCATTCCCTTTCTATAAAACAGGTATAGCACACCCAGCTTCCTAGAAATGGTACAAATGTGTATCTATGAGTGTTTGCATAATACTTTTCCTGTAAAGCACAGAACAGTCCATAGAAAACTTTTGCACTCAACACAGGATTCAGGTAATGTAAGTTAAATAAGACTGAGCCAGACACTGATTTAAAAAAAAAAAATCAAGGATAACTAAACACTCACTGAAGAAGGTAGGGGTTCCAAGAAAAAAAGGTATCTGATGTTTGAAATTAAAATTGCACCATACTATATGGTCGGAATGCTGTCATAATGAGGCTTTAGAGCCATTTTGGTATTTCCTAATGTTAGTCTTACATTTTTTGAAACTCACTGATGGTCCTATAACATAAGCTTTGGATGTAATTTTACTGAATGAGTGAAGACAGGCACATCAAAAGATTTTACAGTTATAACTGGTACATCAACAATTTTGGCAGTTTTCTCTGGTTTACAGTACAGGAAAATTCTGCTTTGTTGGTAATAGGAAAGAGTTTTTCTGTCCACAATATCTAATTGTACTTTCAAGGTCTTTCCGATGGCCCCTGTCTCTACAGGACAGTGTGTCAGCCAATTTTGAGAAATAACTTATCTACTCTTGTTCAAAAAAAAAAAAAAATCATCCATTCTGTAAATGGAAAATAAGTTATCAGTAAACTCTTCTACACCAAAACATCCTACAATGGCAAATATCTTTTGGTATTAGAAGCCTGCACTAAACTCAAGGCAGCACAGCAGTTACAGATGACTTCAACTGTAACTTAAGCTACAGTCCCTTCCTTTGCTGCCCACCCCTCTGTGAAGTGAATTTGATATATTTTTCTCTTAAAAGTCCATTTCCTTTCAGGTCTACTGCCTGTCCTTGCTCACCACTCTGATATGAGACATTTAAATGTTCTCTGTTCTATCACTTCTGTATGGCAGTGTCATATTTCTTCTCCTTGGATATTATTTGGACATTTTTGGCAACAATTATAGGCAAAAGATATAGTAACATTAAATTACATCAATTGGAACACATACATATTTCTCATAAAAGTTATAAAATGAATGAATGTTAAGACAAAATTTCATGTCAGAATAGGCCAATAAACACTTATTTTTTTTAAGAAAATCTCTCAACAGCTGCCTTGGTTAATTAAATTAATAGCAAATTCTGCTATTAGTTAACAGGAAGATATAACCCTATGGACAAGTATGAAGCAACTAGTGTTGTGATGTATTCAGAGAATTAGCAGAATTTAGTCTCTTGCATTTAATATGCAGTGGGGAAACTACTGTGCCACTGGTCATTTTTCTTACCTGTAGGTATAGGTTTCTTCTGCTTTATTCTTAATTCTTTTTATAAATATTAGTAACACTATATGGATAAAGAGCAATTTTTCATTCTGGTATGCTGCTCTGTTCTAACTATTACAATGTAGAATTATCTCAAGTTGCTATTAATATGAGGTATATCCTTTATATTTCATATGTCTTTCTGCTGAGTGAAAAAAATTGATGTAGTGAAACTGCTAACAAGCTGAGCCTTTGAAACCATGGGCAGGTGATGAAAGCCACCTCATGTCTAAAGCATCCCCAGGTCACAGCTGTCACACTCACTGCAATTCATTGCTGTCACAATCTGCTGTCCCTGCTTGTTGTTGCTCTCCTCTTATTCATCCAACTCATATATCTAAACATTCCATTACAAAAAGACATCTAATGTTCGTCTCATGTTCAAAAGGGCACAACACTCTTCTGAAATATAATTCTGAAGATTTTAGAGCTCAGAGTTCACCGCCAAATGTATGGTATTGCTTTATAATGCTTCCCTTGTAATTTTGTCTTTGTCTCATCTCTTGAACAGAGCACGATAAAATGTTTGGTTAGTACATGATCTCAGCTTTATTCCAACTTCTTATCATGAAGAAATGAAATACTGCCCAGTAATAGAAAGGCATTTGAAGCTTTGTGAGTTTAAAGATAACAGCACTAACTGTGAACTTGGTGAATTGGAAGGAAAGGTCAGCAAGTCATCTACTGTGGCACTGTTCACAAAGTTTATTCTTCTGTCTAATGAAGCAGGTTGTTTATAATCAGAAGACTTAGATTTTCTAAGACTTAATTTTGTTCTTTATTACTTAGTTAGATAAGGTTACTACTGATTCACACTTTTTAGTAGAAATTCCTCTTGCATCTCCTAACTTTTAAGTTTAAACTTATATCAACTTGTACTCTAATTTCAAATCTACATTGACATTTCAGATTACGACTATGAACTCCAAGATGAGTGATTCACGAACTTTTAAAATCAGCTTGTGGTAACACTGTCACTGAGAAGAAATTTTTAAGTAAAATTAAGAGTTAAAAGAATGAGCTAGAAGATAATGAAAAACAAAAGCAAAAAGTCTAAAAAGTGCAGCAGTAAAAGAAAGGAAGACGTGATTCTAATAACAAACAATTTTGTGAAGGAGCGCACCTGCACTATCTATCCGTTCTTGTAAAAATAGCTAAAAAGCAGGTTTGACCTTGTCCTTTATATCTATTCCCCAAGATATTTATTTTGATTGTAGTGCAAGTTATTATTCATAATCTTTATGTTGACAGTGTAAGGTTCAAAAGGTATGCTGACCAGAGTTTCCTGCTCTACTACTCAGTGCATATAACTCAATGGGCTAAAATCACAGCCTCTGACTGCGTCTAGTGAGGAAAGGTAAATTGCGAGTGACATTATGTCCATGCTCATGGGAAGAAATCCGCCTAACAATGACCTCATGCTTTTATGTTGCTTGGGTTTATGTTTCAATCATGTCCACTATTAAAAAATAGGAACATAATTACTTGGCCATGCTATCTCTCTCCACATAACCGCATTCATCTGACATAGATAAGAACAGAGAACATAAACCTAGACATACTACAAAGGGGTCGAAAGAAAGAAAAGTCCTACAAGAGTGAGTTCCTGAGCCCTTACAGTATTACTGAAATAACTATATGCATCAAGCTTTTACATTGAGTGAACCCTCAGCAAGTTTGCGGATGACACTAAGCTCGGAGGAAGTGTGGATCTGCTGGAGGGTAGGGAGGCTCTGCAAAGCGATCTGAACAGGCTGGACTGCTGGGCTGAGGCCAGTTGCATGAGGTTCAACAAGGCCAAATGCCGGGTCCTGCACTTGGGGCACAACAACCCATATGCAGTGCTACAGAATGGGGGAAGAGTGGCTGGAGAGCTGTACAGAGGAGAAGGACCTGGGGGTAATGGTTGACAGCTGACTGAATGTGAGCCAGCAGTGTGCCCAGGTGGCCAAGAAGGCCAATGGTATCAGAAATGGTGTGACCAGCAGTCCAGGGAGGTGATTCTCCCTCTGTACTCAGCACTGGTGAGACCGCACCTTGAGTACTGTGTTCAGTTCTGGGACCCTCACCACAAGAAGGATGTTGAGGCTCTGGAGCGTGTCCAGAGAAGAGCAATGAAGCTGGTGAGGGGGCTGGAGAAGAAGTCTTATGAGGGGTGGCTGAGAGAGCTGCGGTTGTTTTGCCTGGAGAAGAGGAGCCTGAGGGGAGACCTTATTACTCTCTACTACTACCTGAAAGGAGGTTGTGGAGAAGAGGGAGCTGGCCTCTTCTCCCAAGTGACTGAGGACAGGACAAGGGGGAATGGCCTCAAGCTCTGCCAGGGGAGGTTCAGGCTGGATATCAGAAAAAAATTCTTCACGGAAAGAGTCATCGGTCACTGGAACAGGCTGTCCAGGGAGGTGGTCGAGTCACCTTCCCTGGAGGTGTTTAAGGAATGGGTTGATGAAGTGCTTAGGGACATTGTTTAAGGGAGTGTTATGAATGGTTGGACTCGATGATCCAGTGGGTCCTTTCCAACCTGGTGATTCTATGATTCTATGATTTAGAAGTGAGTTTTAGATGGAAGAGTACAACTTGTGTTCATGTATTTACTTGTAGTACAAATGTATTGTGGGCAGTATGCTTCAGGGCTTCACTGAAGAAGTCACCACAGCACTTGCCTAATATCTCCATCAGGTTCTACACAGATGTCCCAGAACTCTAACTGAATCACACAAATTTAAAAAAAAAAAAAAAAAAAAAAAAGTATATATTATCCTTGAATGAGCACACTTTTCTAAACAAAACTTAGGTTAATTTGGACATTTAAAAACATTTAATTACAAATCCACATCTTTTTAATTTATGGTTATGTGCAAACCAGGTAGGAACATGAAACTTGGTTTGTTAAGTAACTTCCAAAAGATGTTGTACCAGAAGTTGCACAAAAATTGGCAGTTATGATGAAGATTTTATTGGTGTGAATACAGGACAGTTGAATTTTCAGAAATGATGGAGATAAATAGTATAGATTACTAATACAAACAAGTTTGTATTAGGCAAAGTGTTTCAGAGAACCAAAATTGCTAGGTATTTTCAAAACTTTTGCCTAGATTATAATGAAGCTATCTTTCCAACTAGATGCCCTACATGAATCAACTTGTTAAAAAGTTAAGGAACTCTGGGATAAGGAAAATTTTCTGGTATGGCACTGCCTGTGTTTAAAATAACATACATAGTTACACGATGACAGAGTCTCCCGTTCAGAGTCCAATAATTTTCAACCTACTAAACAGGTTTAGAGCAGATGAGCCAGAAGTACCTCTTAGTTAAGTGCTTCCCTGGGTCCAGCAATGTTTCCATAATGGGCTGAGATTTGCTTTCCACAAAAGGAAACCTTTTTAAATAGCCTAGGAGCTACGTAGTACTTCAAATGTACTTGATTTTGGTAACTGGAGACAAAGATCAGGGGTCACATTGGGATATGCTCCCACAGACATATTTAAATGTAGGCCACAGTAAGACAGGGAACTTTAATAGCTAGTACTGTCTTGTAAATCAACTTTATAAGCTAGAAGTCCACTTGTCAAAGTTCAGAAACAGAAGGTTACCAGTGCTTGTGAAAGTCAAATTTTGAACTTTTACATATGAAATCAAATAGCTCATAGAAAATGAAAGGAGGGAAAATAGTAGGAAAAATAGTGGAAACAAAGTTTTGTTATCCTAGTAACTGATACTTGCCATGTGTCATTTAGCATGTGCTCCATCCCAATATTCAGTTTTTAGATCTCTCTGTAATACCAGCAGTCGCTGCTTCAATTAAGAAAATAAATTTAGAAGGAAATAACAGCATCATGTGTGTTCTAGGGAAATTTAGTATCATGTCACTCTTATTAAATACCGCTCAAGTGAAAATAGAAAAACAAAGGTGCAGAAGTCACCATGTAATCAAACAGTTAATCACAGTTAGTTAGCAGCAGAGTGTTTATATTCCCAATATATGGGCAAGAGGGACATTAGGGGTGGAATCAAGCCTTGCTGACATAGTAGCAAAAGAAACAATTCTTGTCAAACCAGTATCTTAACTCCCCATGTTATCCAAGGTGAGAAAGGGATGACACTGATGGCCTTCAAAGGAGACCCAACATTCATAAGCACAGGTACTTGAATTAGGTCATCAGACCATATTTTTCTAGGTCAACAGAAGCACAAATTTGTTGACTCTTAACTGAATGGTTCTTTACGATTCTGGTCCTGTTAGACTAAGGAGGACAGGAGCTTAAGCAGGTTGAATGTCTCAGTAAAGTCAGACCTCTTTGCTTAAAGCATCACAAAATTCAAAACTGTTGCAACTCTTGATTTGAAGGTCCAAAAGATTTTAAGTTTATCCATTCTTTTTGTCAAAGGAATTGCATTAATTAGCAGATTTCTAATGTAGATCTAAAATACCAAAAAGCCTTGCCTTTGTATGTCTGTTTCTAATATATGAATGTTACATAAAAGCACAGAAGTTTGTGTATTTTCTGTACCTCATTTAGAACTAACACAGAATAACAGCTAAAACGTATATATCTGAATAAATGTCAAATCAAATTATAAATATCTAGTGGTAAAGGAGAAATGCCTTTACAATGAAAAAATATCACATTCAACCACAAGAAGACTCCATGCCTCTGCTAAACATCTCTATAACAAGATTAATTTAGTTTCAGGTGGCAAACAAAACCTAAAATGTGTACACAATTTCAGATATCAAATATTTTTTCAGATATCTCTACGATGCTACAGTCCACAGATTATGGGGTCTGTTTTGTTCAAGTACACCAGGATTTGGCAATTTAAGTTCTGCAGAAGCAAAGTAACAAGCCTTCCAGCCTTCTCCAGAAAACTGTCGGCATTTCAGTTCAAATGCTTGGATTTAAAAACTGGAGGAACAGTCCCTTCTAATTTTAGAAAGAAGTAATTTCTTCCTTGATATCTTGAGGAATGTTGCTGTTAGATTATAGGCTATGAATGTGTGGAATCACAAAGCTGTGTATTGTGTATCAAAATGCTTCAAGTTGAGAACTGCTTTAACACTGATTTAGAAAGGAGGAGTAGAACTGAGAAGGTAACTGCTCAGAGGGCTGGAGCACCTCTGCTATGAGGACAGACAGAAAGAGTTGAGATTTTGCAGCCTGGAGAAGAGAAGGCTCTGGGGAGAACTTATACCAGCCTTTGAGTACCTGAAGGGGGCCTACAAGGAAGATGGAGAGAGACATTTTAAAAGGGCGCATAGTGACAGGATGAGGAAGGATGGCTATAAATTGGAGGGCGGAAGATTTAGACTAGACATTAGGAAGAAATTCTTCATGACGAGGGTTGTGCGGCACCGGAACAGGTCGCCCAGGGAAGTTGTGGATGCCCCATCCCTGGAAGGCCAGGTTGAATGGGGCATTGAGCAGCCTGGTCTAGTGGGGAGGTGTCCCTGCCCATGGCATGGGGGTTGGAACTGAATGATCTTTAAGGTCCCTTCCAACCCAAATCACTCCTATGATTCTGTAACACTGGACACCAGTAGTCTACTGGGTTCCCAGAGCTACAACACCTGAGTTTCTTGTACATACTGACTTTACGACTTACCTTGTAACATCTGACACTTACTCACCTTCACGATATCTATGACAGTTGTGATTGTGCTAGAATTTATATATTATAGAGTTACCTTAATAACAGATGTCTCAACTCTGGATGGAGGACTCTGCACTTGTGCTGCTGCTGCCATGTTGGCAATGGTACTAAGGTGATTCATCTGGCTCATTGCCATCGTGACAGATGCTGGAGGTAGGCTCACAGGAATTAATGGGTGGGGCATCATCATAAAAGGAAGTTCCAGTCCTGGTGGGGGAAAAAAAAAAGAAAATAGGTTTAAGCATCTTTTTAAAATACCGTCTTTTTTCCTCCTGATGGACAATATTCAAGTGATGGGTGATAAGATGGTTCACGTTGCAGGACAAAGCAGCTATGTGTCAGTTCTCTTCTGGGATATGCATGGGTAAATCACTAGTAACTATGGAGGGTTTCTAGCTACAAGGAGAGGCTATTAGACCTCTTAGTTTGTCCATATCAGTGTAATGTATGATACCATTGCTAAGCAATGGCTGTTTATTATCTTTTTTAATATCTGCTGTAAGGTGCCTTAGCAATACATTACTGTGCCACTGATGCACAGGTTAGCAGTTATTTTAAGTATAAATTTTATTGCATATGTATTTATTCTTTATTTTCTCTGCTTCCCCTGCTTAATACTTTAATGGATGTATTCCAATATTCCCCACATCTTTGATTTTTCATAGCCTATTTATATAAACAGAAAATAAAGACAGGAATTGGAAAACTGCTGATGTTAGTGCTGAAAGATGTCAACCCGTACCATTTGGCAGAAGGTGGTTCTGTTGAAGAGGGTTGAGAGGATGGCTAACTGGAACATTATGCTGTCCAGGCAAGTTGGGGTGGTTAACAGAGGCCTGTGATCCTTGGGTGGGGGGAGACTGAAGTTTTTCTTTATCCCAAGAACCATCACTGCTGCCTGTGGGGAATGAATATATATTATTTGGATGAAGGAAGACTCCAAATTTTCAATGTCTGAATTTGCAAGCAAGGCCAGCAATTTTTTGCAAGTGGTTTTTCTTTTTTTCCTTCTAATATGTGGCAAGGGGGAAGGACTTTGGGGGTTATTTTTCCAGCCTCTGAAAAAGATATGTTAGGATAACTTTTTAAAGTTAAGAGATATAACATAAAACTGAAAGTATTAAGAGCTGTGCTCATTTGTGTTTGACACATTTTACACAGGCTTTTGCCATTTTTAGTAAGTAAAACTTTATATGGCACTTGTTTTATACACGAGAGAATATTTTTGCCTCCAAAATGTCTAAAATAAGAATACTGCCTGTTATGCTGATTAAAATTTCAACTACGTTCATATTTCTGTGTGTATTTGTGAATAAATAAGTAGTATAGGAAGTAACTAAAGATTTAATTTATTGAGGGCACCGAAGTGGATTTATATGTGCTTGGCTGACAATTCTATTTTGTAAATTCCATTTTTATGTCTCATTATTAATTAAAATGTAAGGTATTTTAATTGATTTTTTCAGTCTTTTGGTAGTGGAACAGACTAGTAGCAAGGAAGAATGTGGACAAGTGTTGAGGTGAGAAATCTGAGAAATACCTTTTTTCACTACTGCAGACTGCCTCATAGAAAATACCCGCAGAATTAAACAGAAGGATAGAACTAAAGAACAATACTAAAAATTCATATAACATTACTAATTTGTACATTAATATATAATGAAAAGGTTTAAATCTTCCAACCTGGTGACTTACAGTATTCATGGTACATATTTATGTATAATGCTGCAGTAGACTATAGGCATGTTTATGCACACAAAGTAATCTATAAACTCATTGTATGAGTTTATATAGATTGTATGAGTAATCTATAAACTCATTGTATGAGTTTATTTACCATATACAATCAATAAACACTGTTTGACTATATTAGTAAGTACGTATATATGCATGCATTCTCAGTAGCTTTAATATACACATCAGCACTATATGATTGCTTCCTTTTTTTTTACAGGGCACAATTTCACCTTTCTGACTTTTAAAGGTTCTACTGTTTTCATGGGAACTTCTATCCATGGGACTTGTGGATAACATCAGTCACGACCTCTTTAATCTATACCAACTTCTATTCAGCAGTAGGGATTGCAGCAAAGTGCATATTTCTGAATGTTTTTCTATATGCACCTTACCACTTAATGAGGAACGGGGATGGGAAAACAATGACCAAATACCATCTCCTCCTTACTTCAGGAGAAACAGGATTAGCACATTAGTCTTGACATTTTTTAACATCATTTTCATGGGATGACAAAAGCACACAAGTTGGTAGAATTCCAACTTAATTTCTCTAGAACTATTAAAAACCTGATTGTAAAAGCTGTACAACACAGTTTATAATGAAAAATACTCCATTATTGCCATGGTTTTCTTTCCCTAGTTACTTCCTGAAGACAGTTAAGGCTCAATATAAATTCTAACTCATTAGCTCAATACTGTCTCAATCCCAGTGTAAATTGTTCAGAAGTAGGTAATGAAAATTCAGTTCAAACTCTGCTGCAATCAAACAAAGCAATTTTATGAAACAACGAAAAGAATCAATTATATGAAATACTTTTACTATTTTACAAGAAATTGTTATAACCTTTATGCAGTGTACATAGCTGAGCTGAACATGACTTTAATCTTAACATCTCTGATAAATTAATGTGTTTTCCTGTATTTTGAGAATTCAGAGACTCTCAAAAAAAAAGGAACCTACTTTCAAATATATGTATAACTGAAGGAGATATATCTTAGGTGGAAAAAAATTTCTTCTTTTTTTTTGAGAAGTTTTTTGTTTTTTTGTCACTGTCAGATATACATTTCACTTATTCTGAATATTCTTCCATTAAAATATGACCATGGAAGTCAGAGTTAAACATAAGAAAGTGTGTTCCTATCAGGTAATTATAGCCAAAATGTAGGTGTTGATGCGGATTTGATAGAGGAAAACAGGTAGTTCCAAATGGTCATTCATCCCATCTTAGGGTACGTGTCCATAAAATGATAAAGCTATTTTTATGGTACTGAGGGCTTCATTAGAAAATAACCACTAAAAGTCTGACTACACGACATCAGATCTGGAGCAGGAACAACCCCTGTCTTGATTTTTGCATCTTCTAAGAAAAGTCAAAGAGAGAAGATCTGGTAGATCTTGTAGTGAAGCACAGACTGATTGTCCATCTTCTTCTAGTTCCAAGCTTTTGAAGGGTTTAGAATGGAAGCTGTATGAGGAGCGGGTAAAGTCACTTGGTCTGTTCGGCTTGGAGAGGAGGACCCTGCGGGGAGACCTCACTGCAGTTTACACCTTCCTCACAAGGGGAGGACGAGGGGCAAGGACTGATATCTTCTCTCTGGTGACCAATAACAGGACCTGAGGGAATGGCAGGAAGACGTGCCAGGGGAGGTTTATACTGGGTATTAGGAAAAGGTTTTTCACCCAGAGGGTGATGGAGCACTGGAACAGGCTACCCAGGGAAGTAGTCATGGCACAAAGACTGACAGTATTAAAGAAGCATTTGGACAACACCCTCAGACACACAGTGTGAATTTTGGAGTTGTCCTGTAGAGGCACAGGAATTGGACTCAATGATCCTTGTGGGTCCCTTCCAACTCAGGACATTCTATGATTCCATGATTCTATGATTCTATGCAGTACTGTCTGTCCTGCTGCGGCTAACGTGAAGGCAGTGTAGACTCTACGCTTACTAGTTTAGAAAACTGTGACTGCAGTGCTATTCAGATAAGCCAGGAGTGCCTGGTGATCAGAAAACACCTAAATGAAATGAAGCACGAAAGACTGCAAAAGACAAATGGAATGAATGGCCTCTGGGCATGCCTTCATCTGTACAGTAACTGCAGAAGAAGCTTTTACAAATATCTTAGACTTAGATGGCTTAAGTAAGATGAATCTGGGCCAGAACTCTTCTGTCTTCACCACCACTGAAAATTCTTTTACGAAGATTTATTTTTTGTTCTTTATTAGAAAAAAAAGATAGAAAAGGATAAGTTTGTGAAATGTGTTTCACACTTGGAGCAAAATTCTCTAATTTACAAACGAAGTTATAGTGTTCTTAAAAAGGTAATTATTTTATAAATCCTTTAGGTGTAACCTTCATTCTTCCCCATGAAAACAAATATATACACACATACAAGAATGCATATAATACATAAATATATGGTAGTAACTACATAAATATGTGTTAATATTACAGAGCAGAGAAGACATGCATTTTATAGGGCCAGTGAATTCCCTGTAATAAGCTATTTTCCCTATTTATTAGCATGATCATCTACAGTACAGTTAATTTTGTGTTACGTGCTGATGTTTGATATAGAGATGAAGTCAGTTCTGCTGTGACCCTTCCTAACCTGGTCACAGGACTTTGCACAGCCAGTTACACATTGCCAATTATGGTACTCCTTACGTGGCTCAGAAATTAGAGCTTTTATGAATCAGTAGCCCCTTCTGCCTTAAAATTACAGTGTCTATTGTTTTTGAGTGATATCAAACCCAATAATAAATTCAAACAAGACAAGCTTCGGAAAGCTAAGTATTTAGTCAGTGACAGACTCTCTAATACTTGTAGTCCAGCATCGTCTGTCAAGATTTGTTTATGCGGAAAATGATTCATAGACAGAATCCAATCCATAACATTAGAAACCACTTTCAAACTACAGGCTGTTGCACTCCTGAACACTTTAAGTGGACAGACACAGATACAAATAGTCTTGCCATTTACTGTGTGATTCTTCTGTTAGTTAAGTGGAACAATTTTCCTCTTAGAGAAAACAGTTATTTTCATTAATGTCAAAGCAAAATAAGTGTTATTCCTTAGACACTACCCATCGTCTGCACAACTAAGTGCAAGCTACCAGGTCTGTCACTTTTTACATTTGAATTTGATTTAATGTGCACAGCGGTTTCAAAGAACATTAAAAATCTGTTGCCTTCCTCCTCTTCACTTGTTGCCCTGCTTGAGGCTTATGTTTTTCCAGTTTCCATCAGCAGTTGTCAAGTCTTTGTAATAGGATTAAAAGCTTGGACACCTGATATCCCTGGGTGCTGCAGTTCACCCTCATAAAAGCTGTTTGCTTTAAATTGAGAGCAAATCAGTTTTTAGTGGCATAATTAATTAAATTATGCAAAGTGTTCCAGATTCAGCATAACACTTTCTGAAGCAGCAATTGGAAGATCTGCATTGCATTCAAACTGCATTTCAATTGAGGCTGCACTGGGCTGACCACAGAGTAGCATTTTCAAGGCTTTCGAGCACAAGGGATCCAATTTTGAAATGCAGATGCTTAATGTTGAGTGCTCAAACCCTGTACATGTGCACTTGAATAGACAATTTGGTAGCCAACTGCGTATGTCATGTGCTTTAGTGCTAATACAAGCATTCAAAATTTTGAAATTGAAGTTCCAAATGTAAGCGCATGTGCTTAATTTTTTACGTATTTACTCATCATCAACAACCTGATGGAAGAAAAATGGCAATACATTTCCATAATTTAAAAGACAGACTTCAGAATTCAGTGTTTTCCCCATCACCAACATTTCAGTAAACATTTTCCATAATGTGAGTTATCTTCTCCCATAATCAGTGGTTACACAACAAACCATTATTTGTATACTGAAGTGGTTCTGTAAAAGCCTTATGCCTGGATTATTTATATTCATTAGTAGCACAATTAGGTAGCTAAGGATGGTAATAATAGATGAAAACAATTCTGGACTGGAAAGTAATGCAGTCAAGAAAAAAGAAAATGAAGCTGAAAGCCAGACTGTACAATGTCAGCCTTGCAAACAAACTGATTTAAATGTACCAGATTCATTTTTTACAGTTACATCTCTTATTTGCTTATTCCATTTCCCTTCTCATTCAGTCCCCGTTAGGATTCAGCTTGCCTAAATTCAACTTCCTACAATCTGAGTTGAACAGTTTAGTTCCCGTGATGTTCGAGAACAACCTACGCTTTGCGGAACTGCTGAGCTCCCTCTGTGGGAGACAGACCTATCTTCGACCAGCTAAATCTGAATCTCCTTGTTCTAGGGACCTCAGTCCAAATTCAACTCAATTGCCTTCACACACATCACCAGAGACAACTAATATAACTCGAGACGTCTTACAGAGTTGGTGGGTACAACATAGCACCTTCAGGAGACCCCATGGCTATCTGGAGTTGTAGATCAGGCAGGATACTCACGTGTATCTAAGACAGTAGCACATACCTATGCCTAGGCAACTAAATCAAACCTTTCTAGGTGGGCTTTAGAAATTAAAAGTAGTCTATCTGCCAGGCCCTCAGGTCTTCCCATTCTTTGATGTGGAAAAACTGGATATTCTACAGCATCCTAGAGAACACTTCAAGCCCGTCTTTTAGGCAAGTGAATCCCTGGCTCAGGAATGGTTTCAGGTACTATTAAATACACAAGCAATACACAAGCAATATCACGTGGCAAAACCACAAAAGAACGACTGACCTTCTACTAACAACCCAAACCACTACTTTTTTTTCCGTATTGTGTACTACTGATCATCTTTCAGTCCCTAATCTTGCTGTTATCTTCCGTTTGCTGAAACAATTTGTATCTCAGCAACGATTACAAAACAAAGCATCAGTATCAGCTGTGTTGGCTCATTTTTCTGAAGTGAACTATTCGTTATCTAGGCTATTTATGTCCACTGGAAAATATTCATAATCAGTGTGCTAAAAGTTGACAATCTTAGCATTCTGACAGCAAGGAAACCTCTTCATAAAACTGTCCAAATCAAATCTTGCTGCTTTAGGCTCTGAACTGCGATAAATTTGTGATGCCATTTTTGTGTAATTCAGTCACCTGAAGTCAGCTGTAGTGTTTACCTGCAATATATAAGCCTTGTGAGACTGCATAAAGGACATCTATAGATAAATGTACTTTTCTAAGAACTCTATGTTATTGCTGTATCATTACAGCCAAAAAGACCTTTGCCGTACATAAACAGTATCTGTCTCCTATCATTGATACTTTAGGAAAAAAAAAATATTACTACATATAATAAAAAAAAGACTATTCTTTGATAAACATTTTCTCACAGAAATATAAAAAGGAGAATCCAAAGGAACTTTTGAAATCACATATGGTTTCATCTTTGCAGACAACAGCAGCAACTTGAAAAACAGGTTTTAGTCTCAATCATGTCGACTGCTTCATTCACTCTCTTAATTTTATTGCATAGGTTTTACTTGCCAATGGCAGAAAAATGATAACGGCATTTTGCATTGCAAGCCAAAGTTTTATCCACTTTAATCACCCTTTCAGTATTTCTGGTTTGATAAATAAAAACTGCAGTACAAACCAGTAATTGCAGGAAATAAGACAGAATTCTACATGTTGAAAATCAGAGCATAAGGCTAACCATGAATCAAACAATACTGTATTTATACAAACTAATAAGTGAAAGAATCTTTTTTACAGTGACAAGGAATCCTGTGGAAAATATATGTAATACTTTTTAGTAATCCTTCATTATCTCACCAAAAAGATTAACGCAGGAAAAGCTTTTTTAAAATTCAATTTAATGAATAATGAAACTGTCCAACACAACTGAAAGCTCAGCAACTCAGTTACAGCTATGTGACATTTACCTAAAAATAGATTTTCCATTTGTTTCCTTTTTCAAATACCTTGGCCTCACATCATAGATAACATACAGTTTATTTTTATGGTTATATGATGTTTATAAGAGGCAATTTAGACATGTAAAAGTAAATTTGTGACACCATCACAAAATATGTTGTATGCACTGTATTCAGGAAAATAATAACTGGACAACATTCTACTGTCAGGTACAACTGGGCAAATATGTTAACTTTAGAGCAGAAAGCTACAATTACAGGTAGTCCCTTGATGTAGAGTTTTTGTAATATGAAGACTAATGAGCTGTCAGATGTCAACCAAAGGCAGAAAAAAACCCCTATACATTCTTTATCTCTCTTTCAACATGATAAATACCAAAAATTCTCCAGTGAACCTCTTGATAATAGCCGTATGCACTTATTTATTAGAAAATCTCATTTAATAGATAATTAATATATTACTATATATTTTCATATGTAATTGTGTCTATGAATAGTTTCTATATGCTTAAGGAAAAGGTAACAGAATATTCTTGACTGAGTAGTGTATAACTTTGTGTTTAGAACATTTTCTGGGAAATATGGATTTAAGTTGTTTTAGCACAAGATCTCCTGTTGCTTCAGTATATAAAGACAGACAGTATCCTCATTCAATTTTTTTTGCTCTGTATAATCAGTATAGCAGGCTCAGTACAGTAGGCTTCATTTTTGTACAGTGGAAACTAAACCAGACTGGTTCAGAAACTTGTCTAAAGATGCAGCTTCGAGCTTCTGAGTGAGAACATTTGTGTTCAGGCCTATAGGCAAGTGTGACACTTTGCAGAAAACATGAATTTGGATGGGAGTTTGTGGTTAACATCTACACTGGTCTGATGCATGCAGTTCTTCAGTCGGTGTGGACCATGATTTCTGACCCTTACTACCTCTAGTCTGAGTTTTAAAGCATCTAATTTTAAATTAGCAATGCTCAAAACCAAAAATATCAAAGCAATACACCGTATATCTGTTCAGTAACTTGTCTTCCTCCTTTTTTTATCTTTACTATAAAGAAGTATCTTGAATGACCCCAAAAGTTCAAAAAAATTATAACCTAGTTACTGTCCTTTAACTCAAAAAATAAAAATCCTGTAGATTTTCAGGGTACCTAAACACAGGTGATAGTTCTGTAATATAATAAATTAACAGAAAACAATGATAGAAAATCCTCAGTAAATATATGAAGTGCAAAAACGTATGCATTGATAAAGTGAATGAAGTGAGAAAATCAGCTGTCCTACTGTCTTCTGCAGCCAGAAAGATACATCCCACTAGTCCAAGCACCCTTTGCCCCACCTGTTTCAGCTGTGTTACAATATGGAAAAAAAATGAGAGATGCAAAATACATTGGACTTGAAGTATAGAAACAAAAAGTGAGCAGACCTCTGTAAATTCATGCTCAGTCCATTCAGGAAAAAGATGCACCAAAGATAAAAATGCATAGCAGAGAGGTTGATGTATTGCATGTAACGGTATTTATTGATGAATTTTAAAAAAACCCCGAAAGCTATACTAAATATGAATATTTCGATTTTCAGCATAAATGCTGCACAAACTCTTAACAGCACATAGCCTCTAAAAGGTTGGACACAGACTATTTTCTTAAACATCATTCTTCAGATTTTTATTAACTGATTATTTAGTCATTTTCTTTGAAAACAAGACTAAATTATAAAGAAAAGAGTCCTTATAAATAAACAGATTAATACTCAGTCTTAAGTGAATTTGATAGCAATCAGATCAAATCTCATAGCAATGATATCCCTATGCTCTGCGGGAAAATAACCACAATTGGTCTGCATAAGAAACCACCAGCTACAATGAGTTTCAGATAACTCTGAAGCACATGGCTATGTTTCCTGTGCAGGAAAAAGGAGATTTGTGTTTCCCTAGATCTTGGCTTGATGCGCAGTACAGGGCTGGACACACCTTGCCCTGGGAACAGAGGTTCCCGAATTGATGCCACGTCTCTTCCACACTGCAAAACTGCTACAGGTAAGCCAGAAGACTGCACAGTCTCTGATGCTCATACAGCAACCACCTCCTCCTTTGGGAAGCAGATGCTTACTCTTAAGTTATCTATAGAGTTTTGATTTAGCTCTCTCAGGACCATTCTGATACCGTCTCTGTTTTCCTCTTGTATAAACTTTTTGTAAATTTGCAGTGAGTAACAGTCTCACACCTCAAAGGAATCTAGTGATGATGATGATGATAATTATTATTACTGTTGTTGACATTAAAAAAGCTCTTTTCCTGGTTTCACAACTCCAGTACTAATTGAACATACATGCATATATCTGTGTGTACATCTCTGCCTTTGCGTCACACACACGCACACAAACCACAAGCGAACACATAAATGATACAACAAATTGTCAGCTAGAAAATTGCTAAGAATATTCTCTTTTCATACGATTGGAACATATGAGTCAAATAGCTCAAAATCCACTATGTTCAGCCCAGTATACCATGAATCATGCTTCCTTGGTTGAGGTTTAATACACATATTATCTTGTGTTCACCACAGACTAAAAATCATTTATACAGTTCAGCTGTTAGCCTGTACTTCATTATGCTACAGTAACTTCATTGTGCACTTAAGCCACAGGTTGTTTTCCTGTATTTCCATGTTCCAAGACAGATGACTGTGTTATTCTGTTACTCAAAGAATGAGATCTTATCTAAGAGTTCATAGATCCTAATTCTTGTTTCTGGACTGCTAAAAATGCTCCTGCACATAATATATTGTTTTATTGGGATGATGATGAAGAAATCAAATATTACTATGACTAGTAGTAACAGTAGTAGCAATAATATATAATGCTTAGAGCAGGTGGACAGCCCTGGCCTCAAAGGGCTTACAGTGTGAAAATACTGTAAGAAAAACCACATATATACAGACAATAGACTACAAGGAATGTCACTCAGTAAGGACAATGTATATATAATGCATGCATATAAACACTGCTATAATGGCTTGTCACAATTGCTGCTGTTTATGTGAAATGGGATCATTTTTTCTTTGAGATTTACTCTACCAATATTTTCCTATTTATTTACATATTGATACCCTATCCCATTCAAAACTGCTACCAGTTTTCTAATTGGAGCCTTACAAAAGTGATCAAAGGTAAAATGTTAATGCAAAGGCAGCCAACAGTAAGAAATAAGATAAAGAGGGTAGGCATATGAAACTGATATATCTGAACAGTAAATTCTTAAATATCTTCTTTGATTTTTGCGATTTATATAACTGGGAGATAACTACTTTCTAATTAATTTTGGTATTTTTGTTTCACTTTTAAAATGGAAAGACATCACTATATTTAGCTACTTAAAATGAAATATTTGTTTTTCATTACTTCTGAAGAGGTCTGGACCACTGTTACCAACAGCCATCTTTAGTAGCAAAAAATTTCATTTACTGTGGAAGAGACAAGGGAGTTATGCCAGTGTTTGACACAAAAGACTTTCGTCACTAAATGATAGCATGTTATGATAACTTGATTCAATATTGGCCTTAGAGTTGTCTCTTTTTTTTTTTTTCTGTAATAGTTCTAGGACAAGAAAGTTCTCCTAAGCCATGATAGCAAGATTTAGTATTCTGAACTTTACCAACCTCACATGACCTTATAGTCATGCTAGTCATTCTAGTATCTTATATCAAACCATTTAATGCAGAATGCAAGCACCTTTTCAATTTACTTTAAATATGTCTGACTTTGTACCTTAGACAAAATTCCTAGCAATGACTCTACATCCAGATCCATCTCACCTAGTAAAAATCAGGATGGTTGAGTCCTTCACTGGTCAGGAAAATACATAAGCACATCTTGTTCTTTTTCCTAGTGCCATCAGTCTTCCTTCACGACCAGTAATTCAGCTGGTCAGAGATGAAGGGAGGTATGTAACAGGAGAGACAATAGGTATACACATAGAAGAGACATCAAAGTAATTTTACTTCACCCTGTCAGTCAGTTATAATATTTTTAAGGTCAGAATTGTGAGTACAATATTGACTAAGGTAGCCTCATCTCCCAGGACTCTTGCCTTCTGGACAAGTTTTTTTGACTAGTGTTTAACTGGTGGCTATTATACAATAACACCAAGACATAAATATACAGACAAATCATTAACAGGCAACAATCATCCTAGAAATCAACTCCTAGAAATCAAATTTGGCCTAAAGGACAGAATAACTTAAGAGTGGTATTCCTAGAAATGGAATTATAAGTAGCACTACCTGACATTTGGCATACAAATCTGGCATACAGATTACACGGCCTGCAAGATGCAGAATACATAATTCCACAATTATACTATGTAACAGGAAGACGTATACAAATAATTTTTAAATAACTTTCCCATTAAAAGCTCAAGACTGAAATGACATTTCGACTGAAGTCAGTAAGACTTGAATAAGGGCCAAATTTCATCCCAGCTGCTTTGATGCACCAGTCAGAGCATAGCTGAGTACAAAGACACAAGTTGCAAGTCAAAGTAGTGCCAAGACATGTTAGCTCAAGGGATGTACAAGTGCTAAGAATACGCTAAAAACTTTATTATCTTGAGGTTAATCTGTTAAGGGATAAGATATGTTATTTGAATATGAGATATATGATAACAGAGTATTTGTCCTGTAAAGTGATTCACTGAAAAACAGAATTTAAAAATCAAGACTGCCCTTAGTCTCCATAGGGATTTCTGTGCACTCTTTGAGATTGTTAGTGTGTTCAAGTATCAGTACAATTTTTCAAGCAGATTACTCTGAACATAATGCTTTGAAAAATTTAAAAAAAGAAGAACAGATAGCAAATGTCATTCTTTCACAGCTACAAAATGCAAACTCCAAGTGTTTTAACCTAATGAATAAATGAGTTTGTCCTTTATGTATAAAATATAGTTTGTGTTTGTTGCACAAGTTTTTTAATAATAGATGAATTTTAGGTTTGCTTCAACATATTCAATAAAGTGTGATTAATTTGGTTTTTCAAAAATGCAAACTAGACATTACTATATTACTCTGCAAAATGCACAGCTTGCAACATTATTGTCTCTGTGGGATCTTAAATTGAATTGTAAAATGTGTCTTATTTCCAGTTTGATTTATGTAAGAAATTTCAGTGGATAATGCCCTTTTTGAAGTTTCAGTGCTTTCTGCAGAGAAAAAATACATAACTAAAAATCATGACATAGCTTATTATAAATCACAGCAAAGTTTTATCCTTTCATAATGTTCCACTTAAAAATCATATACGGATGCCACATACTATGTTCAATTCAGTGAATTAACTTTTTTTTTGAAGTTTCGTATTATGACAGATTATATAACGCATTTTTGACATGTTCTGTGATTTTATTGCGATATCCTAAGTAATTACCAAATCTCTTTTTCTCTAAAAAAGCTTTCCTGTGCCCTGAGAATTAATCTATGATACCATTTAACTTGGCTTTTTGAAGTAAATATCACTAGATAAAAAGCCAGCTGGTTCTGAATAATGGCATACTTGAATGAATGTATTAGTGTTTGAAAATGAGAGTACAAATCTTTTAAAAAGATTAATTTCCATAAGAAAGATAGCTCACAGATCTACAAAAGAATAAATTCAAAACATAATAAACTGGCAGAAAGAGAGGTAGATTAAAGTAAAAGCAGCAGCACCTTGTTATTGCAGCTGTTGTATAGCAGTGATTCTGTATCAATTACAACATTTGGTAGGTATGGACAGCCTCTTCAAAGGTTTCCATATAAAGCTTGAGCCTGGAATACACAGTACACCCTACGCAATAACTTGAGTGATTAATCTTTATTCTTAACAGGACATAACTTTTGTTCTTAACAATTGAGTCTTTGGGAAGAGTTACAAAGACGCTTCTGACTTTAATGTGAAAAGCTAACATCAGTTTTGTTTTTTATTAAAGATTTGGATATTAATTTATCTTTATCATGAAAAGAGCTTGGCTTTATCACAGCACACAAATGCTGACATTAGCATGTAAACTGACTTTTGTTGTCCTATGGACTTTATTTTCAATATCCTGTTTCAAAATATGTTTCCTTGAATGGGTCCAGGATTCTGTTCATGCAATTACTTTGGCCTAATATTAATGAAAACAAAGTTTGCTGATGCCACTAAATACCATGGGTTTGCAGAAAAGAAAATATAAGATTCAAGGAATTAAATCATATTGGAACAAACTTTAAAGTACGTGGGATTTTTGTTTGCTCTTTGTCTTCTGATGATAGGATTAATCCATACCTATATCAAAGTTTTTCACTGATATGCATGGAAATCTGATTGATCTAAGTAATCCATTCTGGGCAATCTAGTGAGTTTGCTATGAAACACAGTATTGTTAAGGGATATTCTAAATTATTGTATTAGTAAAGTGCAGGGAATTATACTGCCAAATCAGGAAACTCCAGTCTGTTACACTTTCTTCTACGGTAACAGTCATGAAGTGCTGAAAATGCTAGTACCAACAGAATTAAGACAAAAAGTTACAAGTTTGAAAATAATGTTCTTTCTTGCAAACTGTCTGGAGGGCAAATATAGCAGAACAAAGGAGACCTGTGTATCCGTACCATACCCATGCAGCTGCACCACAGCAGCAAATATCTAAACAAGTCTAATGGGTGTATGAAACACAGTTGCAGAGATTGAGAGTGATTTGCAAGTGATCAGAATCAGGTATTCTAGTGTCATCTTCACGACAAATTTTAACTCCTCCCTCTAAAGCTTAGAAGCATTAAACCACATGAAAGTATTTGAATAATGAAAGATATTGCTATTTCTCTCCTAACTTGTTCTCTGTGGAAGCTGAATCATTGCTGCTGTTGACACCTAAGACTACTTGCCTGAGGGCAGACATGAAAGAAAGGTATTTTAGATAAAAAATTCAGCTTAAAATTTTACAAAGTTATAACAGTGATTACTGAAGACACATAAACTGTACATAAAACTGTGTACACATATATGCATATTCTCATACATATATGGCAAAGACAAGATTCCATATAATTTTTAAAAGTATCCTAACAAAAAGTTACTAGAAGCACTGCAATTTACATAACATTAGTAAAGTAGAAGTTACAGAAACATTCAGAACTGGTCTAAAGTGTCTTGTCCCAAACTTTGACTTTGTTCTAGTATTTTTTTTTCAGTTCAGTTCAGCATATTTTGGGTTATATCTTGTCTTACATTCTACACTTACAGATTTATTAGAAATATATTACAAATTTTTCAATAGATGTATACTTTCCACAACACCAAAACAAAGCATTTCTAATTCCAGTGCTTTCAAATGAACGTATTTCAAAATTTCCTCTGTATTTAATATTTTGCAATTTTAGCCACACAGGTTAAATTAGCCACACAGGTTTTATTCCACAGGTGGAATAAAAGCAGATCTGGAAATGTCAACATTTCACATGGAATGGATATTCAAGTGTTCCTAACATGCAACGTGCCTACAGTGACTATAAAGAGACAGTGATGCAAAGTATAAGTAAACTGTTTCTGTGAATGCTATTCAAAATAATAGTTGCAGAATGGTGTCTTAGAGAAAGCAGAAGTTTAGGACATTGCCACGTGGTCAAAGGCAATTGAGTTAATAATTAATCCCTGATAGCTAAACCAAAGTAAGCAGCAGTGTTGTATGAAGTAATTTGTTACCTGTAAACCTCACCTATGCCAAAAACACACTGCATCATCAGCAAAAATGCAAAAAAAACGAATTATTAAGCCGTAATAACCACAAGATTTTTCATTCCTATGCCCACTCCTCTTATCTCATTTGAGAAATATTACAATGAATATGCAAACACATACCACACTTGCATGCAGTAAAGAAGTCAACTATACCACACTTTCTGTATTCTACAGGATATTCTGCTCAGTTATATTGCATGGCACAGAAACGCTTGCTGCCCTGCCTGATAAAGATAATGACAAACTGACAAACTTCAGTGAAAGAAGCACCAAGTGAGAAGACTAGAATTAGATCTGTGCAACAGCTGTGATGACTCATCTCGAAGATCATGCTTTCCTTCATTATTTTAATTTGGTAAGTCAAATAAACTTCCAGACTCCCTTGTACACTTTGAGAACATTGCAGACCTCCACACAGAAATGAGCTTTCGGTGATTATGAATAATTTGAACCAAGTAAACAAAACTGAAAACAAATCAGGAAGCATTTCAAGAATAAGACAAATATCTACTGCAATGCAACTGAAAGGAGTTTAGACATTACAAGTAATTCATTTTAGAATTCAGTGACATCTACTATGAAAAGATGTTTCTTTTTACTCCTTGTTAAAACAGGCTACAAAATGTTTACATCAATTTTTCTGAAAGCAACTCCAGATTATTTTTTAATCATACTACTTCAGGAAAGCTGCTTTTAGTTAAAATATAAAAATTGTAGTTACAAGGTTTCTGCAAACATAACTGCCATTCCATTAAGGAAATGGCACAGCAAACAGTAAATAGTGGCCCCAAGGGAAATGTAAGTATTGATTTTATTACTATGTTGGTTGGATTGTATTTGCAATTGTCAACTCTAATTTTAGGCTGTGCATTAAGTATCCTTATAATAGCTTAAGGATAAGAGCAAATATTAATTAGAACATATTGATAATGTTTTTATAAGTCTTAGATTTAGTGCTCACCAAGCATATATTTTGAAAAATACATACCTACTTCTTGCTTGTAAACGAAGCAAATAAATGAATAGGCAGGAACTATAATTACATGGATTATATGATACTTCTGCACATCAAGGCATCCGCTGGATGTAATTATTTAAAATTAAAAGTAAAATGAAGAGCAAAGATATTTGGTGTTGCACGCAGCTATGTTATGGCAAATAAGGTTGACGTCACTATTGACGTACAAAATGCTCAGTGCATAAATTGATTGTGACTTTGGACCCAATAATTCCTTTTTGATAATCAGACTCTCATTTACCATTTAGTCTCTGATTCAAGCAGTCCACTACACAAAGAAAGTACAGAATAGTTTATATTTGCAGATACTACTAAAGGTAAATCATGACCTTTTTTCCTACTCTTTAATTAATTTAAAATATTGAACTGCAAAAAGAAAATACTAGCAGACAGATACAATTGCCTAATAGAAAATAAAGATTTAACAGCTACTTCTTCAAAGTTTCACAATCTTTATATATGGAATGAAAAGATGTGGTGATGGTAATTTCAAACAATGCAAGACTTATTGGACAATTCACAGGAAACGGATTTCCTACCCATATGTACTTCACATTTCAGTTTACAGTGTTACTTGCACAAAAAGTACACTGCAAGTGCCAGCTGATATAGCTAACACTTCAGAAAATTCTATTCTTGACAAACTTCTTGTTTAGCGTGTTACATTTCTACAGGCAGCTAAAAATAATTGTTCATGCCATCTACAGTGTTGTCACCTCTTGCAATTCTATCACTAATCCTGGTATCATTCATAATTAAAAATCTCTGCTACAAATACGTGACAATTTCAGCAACTCTGTTTAGATAAAAGAAAATAAAAGAAAAATCCCCCTGTTTCCTCCAGTAATAACCCAAGCCGGGTGGGTATCCCTGGGGTTATGCTAGAATTCCCAGCTGCCCTTCCAGCCCCGCCAGGGACCTGGTGCTTCTGGGGTGCTGCTGGACATGTACCCTGGGATTAGCACTGTCATATTTAAACATCCTGTTGACTAGGTTTTACATTGTTGTGAAGCTTTATCCAAAACCTTAAGGAAGCAAGAGATTAGGAGCATAGTAGTGTCAAAAGGTTAATTTTCAAATGACTTGCAACTGTTCCGTACCTACCCAGAACTCTCTATATATGATACAAATATGCTGATTGCTGAGATAGTTAAGGAAGTTTGAAAGGTTTCTTATGTTTCCTGATAAATGACAGAGGAAAGAAAGACCTTGCTGGATTTTCTCCTGCACTTGCCCACACTATCGTACAACAAGAAGCATGCAGAGGAATCGATTTGCTTCAAGGGATGAAGAAAGGGTATATCCCAGGCTAAGTGCACTCTTCTGCTCTCTCTTAGCCAGAGAAAGACCAGCTCAGAAGATACCACCAGCACTTTGCTCTTTGCCAAAGAATAGCCTCTCACAGAGCTGGTCTGGGAGCTGGGCAAGCAAAGCTCTGCGTATTATACAACCTAACAGCATCTGAAGAAGCCTGAAGGTGAATAAATTGAAGTATGTTATGTTTGGCAGGTATCAATGCACACAGATGTATAAAAGTTCAAGGACAACATTTGTTACGTGTGTATTTTTGTACCTTCTTTCCTCCCAGGGGACATCAAGATCTTAATCAAAAGTCTAAGACTTACACAGTGCACAGCAGATTGTTTGTGGGTCACTTGATTAAAGTAAATTCCACTATTCATACGGGTTACTAAAACTTGTGACTATTGATTTTACTGAGCTGTTGTTTATATTATGTGGCTGTATCTTTGCTACCAAACATTTAAAGTAAACATAAAAATACACAAAATATTAAACCTGAATTACAGATTTTTATTTATAATCATGGATATTTTCCTGACATGGTAGGAAAAGGCTTTGGCAATGTGAGTACAAAATGTCTGTAAGAGAAATAAAATGCAAACTTCTTCATTCTGTGAATAAGGGTTCATTGAGCAGGGACTGCAATTTTATTCTATAGTATTTTACACTTGAAACAAATGAAATATTAATCATATAATAATTTTTGAATATACACATAATAACCAATACCCATACTGCCTAGTCAGGCACTGGAATATGGCTGAAATTATTCATTTTAATATTATCTCAATAATGTATTTTTAATTTATGTATTATTTATGTATTATTATTTATTGAGATAAATGTATTTATCTCAATAATGTATTTTACTTCTGTAAAAGATATTAAGTGATTATTTGAAATCCTTGATAAAGAAACTTTGTTTCTGTTATAATTGTCTAACAAGACCACCACATTGCATCATTTAACAGTCCGTAGAAGTCAGGCAACAGAAAGAAAAAAAAAAACATCTCTGACTACAAACCTCTTTGTGTATTAGGCAAGCAAAACCATGTAACTTTGTGTTTCCTGTGAAGTGTTTAAGCAATCATAACTGTACACTGTTCCTCAAAGGAAAATTTATTGTGTCTGTTTCAATCATGCCAGATGCCATTATCAGTATTGATGCTAGTTAAAAAGTTGAATTTTAGTGAAAGAATCTGCAATTTCCTTTTTTATTTCAGAATTGGATTGAATAATTTTAAGGGAGATTATTTTTATTTATTATAGCAAGAGGCAAGGTACGTGGATTTCACTGTAACTTGAATCTGAGAAAAAAAAACCAAACAAACAAAGACTCCTGCATAGCATTTTACTGAAGTAGCATAAACAAAGTAACTGACAATGGTAAACGGCAAATATTTCATTTTTTTAAATAGTCAGAAGTGTTTATTGTCAGAGAAATCTCTTGTGGTGATGGGGAATGCATTGTCACTAAAAGCTTCAAATCTTTCCCTTGTAGACCCTGACAAAAGACCAAGGGGGAGCTGCTGCTCATAGTTACATACAGAAATCTACATTCTACCTCTCCTAATCCACTTTTTTTGCCAGTACAAGATAGTAGTGACGAGGCTGCTAGTTTTCCCACAGAGAAATCGTGATATATTCTTGCAAAGAGCTGAAATTAAAGAGAGTTCTTAATTTAAGTGAGGAGGTTAAAGCATTCCAAAATACACACTTGCTCGACTCCCAGGAATCTGGAATGCCTTACATAAATAGCTGTAGACGGTGACCGTTTTCTATGGCTAAACAAGCTGCTTAGAAAAACAGTTCATGCTGAGTCTTACAATCACTAGTAAATTAAGCAAGATCAAAAAGGAGGAAAAAAAGTTTACTACTTGATTAACACAAGATCCTAGAAGGCAGTTTAAAAATAATACAAAGCAAAATGTCTTGTATGGAGGAAAAAGATCTGTATGTTATCATACAAAACTCCAATTTTAATTCAGCACATAAACAGAATACTCTGAACAGAGACGTATATGAACGCATGAGAGTCAGAATGGTTTGATGCACAAACTTTTCAAAAGAACTTCTGAATTTCTCTTCTGTGAACCGGTTTGTCGTATCACAGATGGCAGCCTGGGAGGGGAAATGAGTTCTCCAGACTCACCACCCACCGGTAGGGGAAGGGAGGGAGCAGACACTGAGGCCAGTTTTGACCCTACCCCCTAGAATACCAAACAGAATTGCTTCAAGTCACAATTTCCTTCTTACACTGCTCCCAGGGCAGCACGCAATTATGTACTGCAACTGGCTTAGGGCAGGCTGGGTCCACAATTAGTCCCTTGACCTTGCTGTGACTAACAGGGTGAGTAAGGTGAGCACGACAAAGACATCTCTCTCTCAAAATTCTCAGTTATTTAATGCAACTAATGTAACCATAATTTCCCTGCATCTTTAAAAAAACAAAAACCTCACAATTATAAAAAGGGACTTGCCTATAGACTCAACTAAAAGGTCAAAATGATAGTTTTAATTCAAAGTTTCCGCAGCTTTTTCAATAAAATGAGCATGAATATAGATTGTTTCCTTATTTCTACCTTCCACTAAAAAGCATAGGATTTTCTTCTACTTTCCGTAATAGGTTTCGTAATAGATTTATTAGTTATAGCTCTATTACAACAATACTCAAGGAAGTTCCATTCATATCATAGACAATTATCTGTGATAAAGCTCATGGCAGAAACTGTAGATGGAATAAATGCTGACATGGGTACATTAATGCACATGCCACTCACATTGTGTCAGGTACAGCTACCCCTCAGGTCTGAAGATACAAATACTCCTTTCAGCACTTTGGCATATCTCAAGTAATTAGAAGCCATCTGCTGAAATCTTGTATGTTCAGTCTCAAACAGCCATCTTGAAATGGTTGGGGCTTTATGTCATGCTGGAGGGCATACCTTTCCCTCCACGCTCAAACTGAAGAGGCCTCAGACAGCGAGCGAAAATGATATCATGCAGAGAAAAAAACACTGCCAGAAGTTTGACCAAGGCTGTCCAATTAATTGTCAGTGAGTTAAAACAATGCAAATACATTGAACAAATAAATATAAATCCGAATCTCTAAATTAAAGATGAAACATGGGTCACTTTGGGACTCGGCCATAAATTAAATAATCCATAACAGCCAATTGAAATGGAATATCAGGAACAAGTGAGGCAGGGAGAGATGGCTCAGCTAACCACAGGGCAAGAAGAATGTGTTTCTTCTTGTAGCCAAGATGCAACATAGCACCTACTCTTGGGCACAGAAGCTGGTATCCATAGTTGCAGAGGAAGACTTTCCAGGACAACTTTAAAACACCATTGCAAAGCAGAACTCCACAAAAAATCACTATTCTAATCTCCCAGTTGGAGAAGCCACCAGAAATGGGGTTGGGAACCTTTCTGTAGCACCTGCCTTCCGCAAGTAGTAGAAGAAACAGAGACAGACATAAACATAAGGAATAAAACATGTCACAGTAATATGTTGAGAATTATTAAAAATACTGAAAGGTAAACCTGTTTTGACAATGTGATCAGTTAGCGTTTTATTCTGCAAGACGTATATGATATGATAGATATATATGATATATAGAGAGTTATTTTGGTATAATAGGAGCATATAATCAATTATAAACGGAGAAAATCTCCTCTCATAAAGTTGAAGAACATTTCTGAGTGCACAATATTAATGGAGATCAAAAAGGCAACTAACCCATGTGTAATACATGAGTAGTGAGAAGTAACCTCCAGAACGTCCATGTAAATCAGTTAGTTATATGGCACACTGGGTCAAGGTTTAGTGAAGCAACTTCTCAGAACCATAAAAATCACTTATTGGAACAGCTGACTCTAGAGTGTGTATGAGAAGATGTTCTTTAGTAATCGTAAGTGATTCAGGATGTTGCTTTGGCCAGTGACTATAGCTGGCTGATCAAGACCAATCACAACAATATAATTTAGAGAGCTCTCATAAGACAGGGGTCATAGCGTGGCCCTAAAAAAGCACATTCATAAAGTCTCTGAATCTACTTCTTTTCAAACGATGAAAGTGAGTCATGCTAGTCTCATGAAGCCTAGACCCCTTTTCATGCCATCTCTGCTACTCCGAGCAGCACACTGAAAAGTGGAGTCAAAGCACTGCCTGGGCCCAGGGATCATGTATGGAATGGAGAACAGAGATGCTTCAGAAGCTTATTTCCCAAAGAGCTTCTATTAAGAATCGAAGCATCTATACTACAAATATCAAAGTATAGATTATTTAGTGCAACGAAAAATGAAAATATTGAAGACTATGCCAGATGCTTTTTATTTAGGATGAACCAAATCATCACTTATGAAAGGACAATATAATACAAATACTCTTTCAGCAATCCACATAGTAATTCTTTATATAATCTTAAGGTCAAATTGCTCAGAAATACAGAATATTATAACAATAATTTGGGGGATTTTGCAAAAGGCTGTTGGGTGAAATTCACTTCTTACAAGCCAGTTTATGAGTGTAAAGGACTCTGCCTAGTTATCAAAATTTAATACAATTATGTCTAAGTCCTTAGTCCATGCAGCTTTGCGCTCATATCCTTGAGCAGAAATCCTGCAGGCACGATACTCTCCACCTGTTAAAGATAAATTTATTAACTATACCCGTCCTTACAACATCTGCACTTTCACTGATTCAAATCACTGCAGTCATACCCCAACAGTGTCCATGGTGCAATTACTTTTGGCTGACATAACAACAAAACCCACCTATCTATTAATCACCTAGTATGTTAAACTGAGGCGATATTACAATGCTGTTTTGTGAAGCCAGTCATGTATCTATCTTTTCTTGACAGAACAATTAATCACATGTTAAAAGTGGTTTCTCTGGGTAGTGAAAATTTGCTGCTTGTGACCACATAAGTAGCCAGTTAAATCCTGGCTGAACCTTTTCAGCTCTGCCCATCTCTGTTCATACTCCATCAACATAGCTTCTCACACTAATAAAAGTCTAGAAGAACCACGTACAATGTGAGAAACCTGAAGACACACAGAGAGCGACAGAGAAGCCAGAGATGTTAAACTCTTTCCATAAATCCCAACATCCACTGCAGCCAATATGAGGAGCCACTGACTTGAAGCTCAATAGCTGGAGAACATAAAAGCCAGGAAGCCCCAGGAGACATACCTTCAAAAGGCAAAAGGTAATACTATTCAAAGTCCCTACAAAGAGCACAAACATGCTCAGTGTCTCTGGAGTTTGGTCAGTAGTTTCAGCCACAATAAAGGAAAAACGAAAGATCTAGTAAATTGCCTTAACTGTGAAGTTCTGTAATTAAAAGTGAAATCAAATAGAGAAACGAGGAGCAGATGTAGGTTTTATTTCTGTATGTTGACTTTATTAAGGAAACATTTCCCCATTCCCCTCCCCCAAGGCATCCTCTTCTTTCATTTATTTGCTATGTTTTCTATTATTGTCTGTTCCCACTAAACAACCATAACCTTCATCAGTACAATGAAGTCATTTACGTCTAAATTCTTGTTGCACTTGGGATTTTTCTTTATGTGTTTTGTAATTTTTGTAGTTGATTTATAACTTTTATGTCTCAGATGTAAAATGGAAGTAGAATACAACCTTTTTTACTCTACTCTGATTAACACCTGTAAGAACACAAGAGATATAGAAAATAATCTAATTTTTTTCATAAAAGAACTCCTGCTCTAATTACTTTGTTTTAGAAAGCTACTGAAGATCTCCCCTGATATGAATTAAGCCAGCACCCAGTTGGTGCTTTATTATCTCTTCAACAAAATGATTTATTGTTTGTAGTCTGAAAGCAAAAGAGCAGGAAAATTACATTTTCTGTACTAGTAGCAGTAGCCCTATCACTTGCTCTATACTATTCTTTGAAGATTACAATGACCGATATTGTAATGAAACCAGAAATAAAGTTAACTCTAACAAAGCTGCTTACACAAAAGCAGTGACAACTGAGATCATTGTACGCCATGATGACTTAACCTTAGATGTTAAATCTTACGTTTCTTGGCTCAGCACGACCTGCTATAATGTTCAAATTTCAACTTATCCTCTGCCCTAGAGTCTGGACGTAATTGAATCTTTTAAATATTTTTTAGGTTTCAAATGAAGAAAGTTTAATTAAGTAGTAACAGGTAAAAAAAAAAAAGAAAAAAAAAATGTCAAGAAGAGAAAGTCACAAATCCTTCATACATGTGTCTAAGCTATAAGTAATAAACTAATTTTGAGATTATTTATTTAGTATATCAATGAGAATTTAATGCTTTGTTTCTACATGTTGATTAAAAAGTGCTGTAAACAGGCAAAAGAAATTTCTATCAAGCTGCATACCTAGTACCAAATGTAGAAGATGTACACACACATATATAAACACATGCAGAGAGATAAAACATTGGAAATTAAAAATGTCATAGTGAAAAAGAGACTGATTATGAGAGCGATGGCGCTGTGACTTCAGGAAGTAGTACACATCTTCCAAACTGATGGCAACTTTTTTAGCACCACAAAACTCTTCAACTTGGAGCAGGAAACTTCACAGTTTCCTCTAGCAGTGAAGCCAGTAGAATATGCTGAATGGGAAAGCCAAGCACAGCTCTTTCCCCATGTTCTTCAGCAGTTCCAAGGCAACTGGATGAAAATCAGTATCAGAAGAACGCAACCGCAACATACCCATGAAGTTCCAGAAGAACATTTCAGTGAAGTTGTCTGGGCTACCTCTTGCAAGCAACTATTTAAGAACTTGGATTTCTTTTGATTTGGATGAGATAATTGGAAAGCTTCTGACAGTTCATGGCAAGAGAGTCACAGAAGGGAAACACATCACATTGTTAACAGAAATGTTTGTTAGTACAATCTTGGGATGATCTGTATCATGGACAGAGTATGATCAGTCATGAGCACTGTTAGAAAAATCAGTCATAGAACGGTTTGGGTTGGAAGGGACCATAAAGATCATCCTGTTCCAAGCTCCCTGCCATGGGCAGGGACACCTTCCACTGGATCAGGTTGCTCAAAGCCTCATCCAGCCTGGCGTTGAACAACTTCAGAGACGGAGCATTTGTGACTTCTCTGGACAGCCTGTTCTAGTGCCTCACCACCCTCACAGTAAGTAATTTCTTCCTAATATCTTGTCTAAATCTACACTCTCTCAGCTTAAAATCATTACCTTTCATTCTATCACTGCAAAATCCTTTATGCAAAGTCATAACCACCATGATTTATCTTCTTTCTCATTATAAATTGGTTCTATTTAAAGAAGGCTGAGAACAATTACTAAAATAACTTTAAAACAGAAGACATGTCACACAATCACATCATTACCTAAAAAGTATTAGTTGCACCAATGACATTATTGGTTCTGGGCATTACAGAAAGGAAAATCTTTTGAAATAGCATTTATACATGTGTACATTAAGGCAGGCAAGAAATTTTGAAATATTAGCTCTGTTTGGGAAAACATCCCTTTTTACTGTCTTATTAGTAATACTACTGTTCCCTGAGACAAGGAAACTGTGTTGCACAGGCAACTGTGAGCCCTATAGGTCTGTTCAGTTGCTTTTATAATCTGCTGTCATTTCAGGTGCCCTGTGATATCTGATGTATCCCCACAGGGCTTGCAAATATGACAGAGCACCTAGATGCATATGATCTCTGCCATTCAGAAGTAGAAGCTGGAAGCCAAGCGGGATGCCCGAGGGCATCCCAAATGGTACAAGGTACCTGTATTGAATCAAGTTGCCGATGTCTTTCTTGCTAGAAGCACATTCATAACTGCAAATTGTCAGATAGCAGAAATCTGCTTAGCAATCAGCATCATGCTCACCCAAAAAGCCTAAGTGGAAAACCACTTTCTCTTGCACTATCTCTCTTCAGATAATCTTCATAGCATTGTCCAAAAAAGTGTGATTTATACCCTGTAATCTTACAACTAATAAAACCCCATACTTCAGTCTATGAGTTCATTCGAGCTTGTTCATTCGAGCTTACACATAATTTAGGATTTTTAGACGCACATGAACTAGAATAAAGTTTCTATTTTTAAAATGGCTTTCTTTTTAATAAAGCTAGGTAGAGTTAAAAAAGAAAATTATATACTCCAGATATGAGAAACTGGAGTATACTCAAGTATAATTTTAACAATATTATGTCCTATAATGAGTTGACCTTCTATTCTCCTTAACCCTTTTTTTCATCAAAGCCACCTACACCCACTTTGCCTTCTGTTTCTCTAATCTGCAATTATTTATGTTTTCTTCATGCTGCTCTATCCGCCATGGGAGCAAAATTGTATTTGGTGAAATATAGAGCTAATTATACCATGAACCCAACAACAAAAAGACGGAGCAGATGTTACTTCAGACGTGCTAACAGTCCCTATGCTTAATGCACACATAGTAAAGGACTGAACACGGTATTTGAAAAAAAAAAATGTGATGGGCTTAAACATGTGGAAAGAAATTAGCACAAAACTCAAACAAATGACATACTTAATAGGCTCTAAAACATTTATTCAGTGATTGTATTCAGCATCAATTCTACTTTAATTCAATACATATGTGAGGCTATACGTGGGGTCAAATATAGCATACTAGGTAATTATGCTCAATTTCTTCTGAACTCCGTACTCAGTTTCTTCAGCATCCCTTCTGCCTGTTCATCAGCACCTCTGGTTCTAGGATGAAATTTGTCCATTTTTTTCTCTCTCTGAACACTTTATAACACACAGGAATTAGATCTAAGAATAAATGCATAAACTCAAACAATAAAAAAAATGCTTTCTAGTCTTTCTTTCTGGAATCAATGTGAGCAAGCAAGAGCTAGAAAACAGACCTTAATGAAGAAATATCTAACACTACTTAAAAACATAGGTTCCTCCATTTTGGTTTACAGTAGCTTGCGGTCATTTGAAGTGCAGGAACAGCACGGATGACTCTACACCACCTCCCCAAAACAGTACAGGTGAAGCTTAAATTTGCAACTGTAGAAAGAGATGATTAAAACACGCACTTTTAATACTTAAAAGTGCCATTCAACTTTCCAGACTCATATCTAGAATAAATGGGAGACAGTTTAGTGTTTAATAAGAAGGATTTATCAGGATGAGCCTGGGAGCTTTCAGCAGCCTACAGAATAGTCTCCTCAAGGCGGGGATCACCAAAGGCACACTTTCCCCCTCCCATATTACCAAACTTCCACAAGACTATTGGTTCTCCTTCTCCACCATACGCTAACTACTTCAAAACTGAAACTGAGCCTACAGATCATAGTACTTAACAGAAAATTGCTAACTCTCCCCTTCCTCTATTGCCCACCTTTACCACTTTGCTGAGTACACCGGTCACACAAGTTGGAAGGGTAACTTCCAAGCCTTCATGTCAGGCATAACTCCTGTCATTCCAATAATTTTGTATACACTAATGTAATACAAATTTGCCACATAACCTCCCGCCTCACTGAAGAGGGTTCTACTGCCTCCTCTGAAGAGCTAAACTGCTCTATAATAACAGTAAAATAAAATTAATTTAGTAAATACATGGTATTTTATAGTCAGATATAAAGATAGTCAATTATCAGCCAAACTTCAATAGAAAAAAAATGAGACCATTGAAACAGAATTTAGCAAACACAAATTTGAATTATTAGCTGCAGAAGCACTGATTATATTATCACAATAAATTGCTTTTTCAGAGATGTGCAGTACCAAATCCAAGAGGGCACTTTCCACTTCAGTAAAATACACATTATTACCACAGAACTAGTCCAACCTCACTACAAAGAGAAAAAAAAAAAAAAAAGATTAAGAAGGTGTGATTTTAAGTTCAACTTTTAAGGAATAGATCCCTGAATAAAATGTCTTATTATACATTTTGAGAAAAATAATTTTACTAAGAGATATCTGTAATAACATTGAATTTCAAATAACTGGTTAAAAACATGCATAACCAGACTAATCACAGTACTCTAGAAAGGAACATGTCTTCAACAGCCATCATCACAGTATGAAATCCACTCTTGAGCTTATTACATTTGCCTGAATAATCTAAAATTGTAGAATTAAAAATAATTATTGATAAAAGATAAGACATAAAACCTCCCTAGCTGTTTGAATCTTAGAATATCAGGGGATGGAATGAATGTTGAATTTATGTTGTGGAAAATTGGTCCCAAGTTGGTTTTACACTTCATCAGAAAGCACTTTTGTCTTGTATGCAAACAGTTAATGAAGCATACCAAAACTGCAACTTTTTTGCTAGTGCTGGTGTGGTACGAATCATAGCATATTCCATAGCTTGCAGAATATTTAAGAAACATTATCGATTTTTCATTTATTCTTCTTTGTTTATAATGCAGAATCCTATAATTTTAAATAAGATTCCTTCTCGCATTTTCAAGCATTGTTATACATCGGTAGCAGTTGCAGACATACAGTACATCCTTTACATATAAAGCATTCATTTTTGCACCTTTACAGAGAATTTTCAAGAAAAGATGACAGCATATGAATAACTACTGCCCTAATAAATTCTAAAAATGTATGGACTCTTAACTACCTCTCATGCTGGATACATGATTGGTTTTAAAATGTTAAAAGTTTTTGGGTTTTTTTCAGTTGTGTTTTAACTATTTTCATAGCTGAAAATAAAGAACAAATTATTCCAAGTGAACAATAGTTATATGATCACATCTTTTCTACAGAAAATGGGTAAGACAGCCTCTTTTATACCAAAACTGAAATAAACACATAGAACAGGAAAGACGCTACAATATGCAATATTGCAACACTTGCCTTTAAAAGGACTTCCTTTCACAGTGCAGTTTTATGACTTTTGCACCAAGAATTTGTCTGCAGAATTATATCAGAGTATGGCAACCAGCTCCATTATCTCTACCATACACACTGTTACGATTAACTTTCGGAAATTAGTGGGGCTTACACAGCTGAACAAATGATTGGCAAACTCCAGTCAATCACCACATCAAAAAGAAAGTCCCAATTGCAAAGACAAACTGCATTAATGCTCTGCAGGAGGGGAACAAGCTGCCTAAAAAATGGTGTAATGCAGGAACTGAATGTATTTATTTACTCAAGAATCACAAAAGCTGTTTTATCTGTGGAATCCAGCCTTTTATCAGTCATCCTGTAAAGAAGCTACCATCGGCAGACCAACATAGTAAAAGCTACTAATACAGATTATGTTGAATGCTCAGAATTCAGAAAATGTGTGTAAAATGTCACCTGTCATACACCCTCACTAATTAAGCCTATCAGTTAAGGACATAAAGTACAAATTTGAGTGGCCTTTGCTAAAAATAAAAAAAAAACACAAATTATTTGACATTAAAATCCTACAGGGAGATGAGTCCACCAAGTCCCAGATTGGTGGGACAGGCTGGGGTACATTTCAACAATTCCTGATGGCAAACTTATCCAAATTATTGATGTAATAGATTTGGCCCTCCAGTTACAGTTAGGACAGCAAAGGTTCACATAATTTCAATTAAAAACAGTCAGATGAGGTTGTAATGCCTGTTCTTAGGCTTGGGAGCAGCCAAAATAGATGTGAGATACACAGATGAAATACATAATAGACCTAAACCACCTTTCATAACAGTTTTTTAACAAGTTCCTCATGTTTCTACCATATACAATAGCAGATATGTAGGCTGTTAATTTCTTTTTTTTTATTATATATTATGCCATAATATGCTCATATAAAAAGTCCTCTTAAGCTTTTGCTAAACTTGTTTATCTTTTCACTACGTATGTCCAGTATTTCACTTTAAGCAAGTCTTTTACACTCATCAGAGATTCTCCAAAGCTGACTAGCCCAGAAGGGTGACATCTACCCTAAAGAAGTGTTTAAGAAATTGTCATCTTATGGGAAGCTACTTCTGGCATAGGCAATTTCACTCGTATTCGAATTTGGATAGTGAACTTGTTGGACCGCATGCGCTAAGAAAGCTGGGCTTGATTAATGCTTTAATATAAATCTTTCAAGAAGGCCCAGCTGCAGCAAGAAATGGAAGTGGTGATTCAGAAGACACCACTCACTCCCTTTGAGTACATACTGAAGAACTGCTCCAGCATGGTGCGAAGGGACATCATGCTGCTGGTGGTGCTGTCTTTCAGATGAGATGTAAAACTGAGTTCTGACAACTTACAGTCATTAAATATCCCATGGCACTTTTCACAGGAGTACATGTGTTAACCCATATGTCCTGGCTATATTCCAAATGCATAATTGCATTCTGCCTACCTAAATTCCCTACGCAGTTTCAGTAGCATGCAGCACTATTTATTCTCTTTCTTGCTTCGCTTCAGCATTACTCTTTAGCATTTATGCTCAGGTACAAGAAAAAGCATAGATATACCACAATCTCTAGCTTTTAGCTGGCTGACATAAAAGAACTGAAGGCAACTCAGATTTAGAAAACAGTGCAGAGGAATAAAGAGGCTCCCCAGAACTGAAGGCAAAAAAAAAAAAAAAGAAAATGAAAAAAACATGGAGCTGCCTAAGCCAGCCAGTACAGAAATATCAAAGACAAAAAATCTCAGAACTGTTATCTTTCTCAGTCTGGGTTTTAAGTACCCACCAGTGTTGAAAAGTACTTCCATTCTTCTAGGTTGTGCAGTCCCAGACCTTTGTAGACTTGTAATGGGATTGGAAGGATTTAAGACTGTACTCTAGGAGTCAGATGCTTAAATTACCCTTAAACTCCTCAGAAATTCCACTCTTGAAGACAGGCATCTACTCTGTTTACTTAAAAACAAAGAGCATTTCAATGTGTATTTCTACATTTTGCATTTTAAATAGAGCATATAAAAACCACTGATAAAACACAGAAAGAGGTCCTAGATGAGAACTCTGGCATATTCCCAGAGTCTCCTAATTATTGAACCACACAATCATTCCTCTTTCTTTTCCAACAAATCTTGCGCTCATTTCATCATAGTGGTCCCAATGCGAAAAGCGCAAAAAATACTAATAGAGAACACAGAATACTTGCCTCACTGCCAATGAGTACAGTTTTGCCAGAGATATGCAAAACATATTGTCCATATTTCCTTAGTGAACCTCTGCTCACTTGACCAGTAGTTCTGAGCTCACATCACCCTATTTGGTGAAACTTAGAGTGGCTCCTTCGTGTCCAATGCCATATATCAGCAAAGGTATGTGCTGAATTTGGCCTTTTAGATCACGAAAGGGAGGATTCCTCCTGGTCTTCTGGCATAAAACAGGGATTGCTCCACTTAGTGCAAAGTAGGGGCAAAATAGGGAAGATACAGTAATAAAATTCTTAATGTCAAAGGGACATTGCTAAGGAAATGGAATTACTCAGGGCCATCCAGGTAAAAAAAAAAATAAATTAAAAAAATCTAAGCTTTCTGTATTTGTTTTCTGTGCTTATATTTTTACTAGAACTTACATTTAAGAGCTTTTTAGGTCCAGATCTGAAACTGGTCTTTCCATATAAATATTTTTTTCTAAAATACATTTATTGACCATTTCTCTCATGTTTGGTTGGGGTTTCTTTTTTTGGTAGTTATAGAATAAATAATAAGATACCAACTAAATGAGTCCTGCCCAATCCTTTTCCCGGTACGGGACACACAGTTCAGCTATAAAGCCTGTAGAGCCAGATTCACTTAACTGAGATCCTCAGTTTAAGTGACCAGCTGCCTTTATAGTCAAACAATGGGCATTCAGCTGTACTTAGTATCTCACATATTCATTGGGACTAATTGTCCATTGCGAATATCTACCTCTTTGAGCCCTGGACAACTGGATTCCAAACTTTAGCACTTCATGAATTTAGATGGGTTAAAACCTGACTGATTCTAAACAATTCCCCACCATCTCCATTTTTTTTGGTGATAATCACTATTATATTCCTTATCATAAAAGCACTACAATCAATTATGCAGAAGGACAATTGCAGAGAGCTGTGGTCTTTTTGCTTTTTTTTTTTTTTTTAGTGAAACTATCTATACTCTCATCCATTGTCTCATTCTGACTATTAACTCTAAATGGTTTCCAGTTACATACAGAGTGAAGGAAACACATTGTCTTGTAGCCAAGATTGCTGATTATAATAATATTAGGTGGCAGAGTCAACTGAGAAAGATGCCGGTTTCACATGAGGTTCAACTTTACTCGCATCTTTTCTCTTCCAGAGTAACCTGGAGCCAGTTTTCTTCTACTAAACTCAACGTATCTTGGCATTTTTTCTTGAAGACATACATTCAGGTCTTAGACTATACAGATAAGCTCTCAAAAAAAAATCCAAAAAACAACAACCCACCAAAGAAACCCAAAACAACTTCCATATACTTTGTGAGCGTGACTGCATGAAATAAAGCCAGGTCTGATGGATGTTGAATTAATCTAAATGACATTTTGTAATATATGGCCCTGATTCTCCTTTCACTTATGCTGCTGTAAATGCATGGGGGAAAAAAAAACCCCTCCATGTATTTTCATAAACTTACTCCACTCAAAAGCTGATATAGCTGAGACAGAATCAAATATTCTTCACTTAAATATTGATTGTGCACTTAGGAAATTAAAATAGTTGTGATGCATATACTGAAAACAAATATTTTTTTTAATATATATTAACTTCTGCAAGCTTATAGGCTTAGAGAGAATTCCAAGTAACTAGCTTGTCTGAAATGAAAACATGACTATTCCTAACAAAAGGGGTTTGTACTTGAGGGTATTAGAGGGCAGCAAGTAGCTCAGAAGCCTTTGGAATATCCTGCATAAAACCAGGTCATTTTTAATATATATTAAAAAAAGAACTTTAATATAAAACAACAGATTGTGCTAAACTCACAATCCCCTTTCTTCTTCTCCCTCTGACATGCAAACACCTGACACACAAAGGGAGTCACATTCAGAAGGAGATTATGATGCAATGATCTCGTTGTGAATGTTGCATTATGTTTTCAGCATCGCTGTAAGAGCTCCCCTGGCACTTGTGCTTACAGCAATTTGAATTTCTCTGGCAGCTAGGTATGATTTGTGACAGATTTCAGCCTTGCTCTTCATTGAGGGAGTACACTGGCAAGTGCTTGAGGTATTTACTATGGAGACTGGAAAGAAGAAAACATAAAGAGGAACATTTGAGGTAGCTGGTTTGTTTATTAAATTGTTTCTTTTTTTTAGCACTTGTTAAGTTATCCAAACTAGTTCTTTTCAGTGGTATCATTTTGTGCTTATTAAGAAAAGTTGTCTCACTATGCTGTTCTGTTTAAAGGATTATTCCATTCACCACGGTAGTGAAACTCTGTTAATTTTAATGACTATTATGAATGCATTACCATCCAAATGCTCCATGTAGAGTGCAAAGCATCTTTCAATTGATCATACTGTAGATTGCAGCATGAGTGGAAAAAAGTTTGCTTAGACATTCTTTACACTTGAATTGTAGATCTAAACTTGTTTACATGGTTTGAAAAACCTTAAGCTGACAAAGCACAATTCTGTATTTATCCTGGAAAATGACCTGAACTCTTCTGAAAACGTAAGGTCAGCTGGTAGGTTACATTTGGCACTAGATCCCCCCCAAAAGACTGCTGAGCCAAAGCCTCTCCATTTAGGGCAGACTGACTACAGTAGCTCCCTAAGCTGACCTGCAAAGATGGTTCTCGATCTCACTTCTGCCAATAAAGCAGTAATAAGCATTTGTATGCAAAGTTTCTCTAAAACTTTCTTGGTCTGCAGACTAAATCTTATCTTGATTCCTTCCTCATTCCCATATGGAGGTAGTTCCCAGGGAATACACATAGCACAGGCTCCACTCAGAGCACAGGCATTCAGGGAACAATGACAACATGCTGGCTGGCTTTTGCATGAACTGATGAATGAGGAACTTAATAGGGAGATATTGCACAGCCTACAAAGAGAAAACCTGCATTTAACAAAGGATTGAGGTTGACTGGGTTTAGACTAATAAAGCTTGTACCTTATCCATTAGAATGGATCCAAACTTCCATTCACATGTAAAAATAGCCTATCGATTAAAGCATATTTCTTCCTCTTTGGCCCTGTTTTTCAATTATTTTATTTGAGACAATAAGTTTGGCAAGTTCTTTTGTTAACACAGTTCCTGTTATTTTAAAAGCAACAGATTTTATGGCCCATGGTTATCATCTGATACTTAAAATATGTACATGAAAAAACACATAGGAGGTGTCAGGTGCACCCTTGGGAGGATAAGAATGTCTACATGGTTCCACATCTTCTACAAGTAGCAATTTCTGTATGAATGGGTGAGAAATAGTCTTTTTAATTTGCAGGTGTTCTATATTCAAAATGTACAGCATATGATATGATTTAACAATTAACCCTCTCATTTGCCAAGCATCCTGAACTCAGGGTTCCAAATATAAGAACCAGAATTTAAATATACGTTTAAACTATAACATTGATATACAGAGACAGGATTTTACATACATTTTTGTAACTATGCAAGATTTTAAAAAAAAATTTACTTCATTTTTAAGTATTATATATAGGCAGTCTTTAGAAACTAGTGAAACACCACAGATTTGATGTATTTGACTTAGAAAATACTACAGTACATCTGGCATATCGTGGGTTTGTTATCAGTGGGTCTGTTAGTTTCACGAACTGAAAAAGTGGAGCTGCAATATGTATCACATCTTATCAGCACGTTATCACTTTCCAGAAGAAATGAAATCACTTGTTTTAAAAATATTTATAATCATACAGATAGAAATAACTGAGAAGGATGGTTTGTTTAAAGTAGACCTGATAATTTAGTATAGTAGTGAGGAAAAGCTTTCATAACATTAAATATAAGAAACAATTATATGAGATTAAAAACTTCATTTTGGATTACAAATCATTGCTGACTGATGAAGACAAAGGAGGAACTATTCGTACACCAAAGAAGATGATACTCTACCTGCCCATTGTCAGTTTCTTGAACTTACTTCCAGTGAGTGCTGTGATTGATAGGATACCATGACAAATTCACTGCAAGTCCACTGAAAGTGGAAATATGTCACACTGATACCGGAGCAAATGTATAACCAAGGAATGCTTTAAAGTATTTATACTCAGATCACAAAAATGTCATTATTATAAGGATACATGTTCTTAATATCTTTATTACAATGCTTGATATATTTGGGTTCTACTGCTACCGTGCATAAGGAAAAATATTCTTTACTGAAAAGTGATACATGTAAACGTGACATCTAACATATATTTATAAATGTTATTAACATATAAATAGTCATTAATGTTTACATTAATGTATGTTTGTATATTGATAGTCATATATAAAGCCTATAAACATATATACCAATAAATATTACACTATGTTTGCCTATTCAAAGGATTAATGACCAGAAAATGACAAATTAATGCCGAGTTTATCCAATACCTTAAACAAATCATAAGTTACATTTGAGAGTCATTAAAACAAAATAGAAACTATTTCTGTATACAGAGTACTAATTAAGCCAGAGTATTTAAATGTAGTAATTGTACTCTCTCTCACTCTGTTCTTTTTTTTAAGCTTTGCAGAGAAAGAACTACTGACTTATTCATTTCAGTTAGCAAGAAATCTCTCCACTTCCTTGAGTGCTTAAGTGCAAGAATATTTTAGACCCCATCTTTGCATATTACTTTATCTTTCAGTGGTAATTAACAGAGTCTTAATCTGGCTAATGTTAATGACCACTGTTCTTTCTTTAAATCCCAGTTAAACCAAGCTTATTAAGGGCCAATTAAAGGAAGTCTTATGTGATCTGAATAACACTAAGACCAATTTTTTAACGGCTATAACTCTTTATTTTGGATGATGGGTGTGATAAAAAGCCCTTCTCATTATGGTCTTTGTCTGCTTTAAAATAAACTGTCAATGACTACTGGGAAGGATGGGGGAACGTAGAAAAAATACAGATTTAAAAAAAAACAAAAAACAAACCAAACCAAAACAACAGATATGTGCTACTATTTTCAGTCCTTCTCATAAAAAAAGGTATTACAGTACTAATTTCCACTTAATTTTTCATAGTGTTACAGCACAAAAATGGAACAATGCCTTGCAATAACTTTTCAAGTGGTAACAACACAAGCTAAATCTGTATTAACTGTGTATCACCAACAAAATAAAGAAAAAACTCACTCATTATTTGCATAGGAAATGGAAGATTTCTACCTAAATATTAAAGAGTTAATAAGGCCTTTTGGGTTGGGAATAGGTAGATAGTCTCCTCATTGCTTAACTGAATACAATTTTCTACTCCAAACTTTTGAAAGTCTTGTTGGTTCCATAGTTCCACATATGTCTAAGTCCCTTCTACTGATGTGTTATTATGAATTACTTCCTACTGTTTCTTAGGTATCTAAGATTTCACTCATTGCTTAATTTCACCATTACTTCCTTTTCATCTGGATGGAAGTAGTAATGCAGTCTGACTCTTGTCCCTAGCTATTAAACAGCACAGTACTCTTACCACTACAGTCTGAAGTCCAAACACCCTAGAACTAGCCACCGCTGTAGCAAGTCACCACAGGACAGGTCCTTTGCATAATCTGCAGCACAGAACACACCTAAGTCCATGGTGACAACTCTTAAATTCTGCAGGAGCAGCCACAAAATCCACGGCAACATTAATTCATTATTGTCTCTAAAATACTCTTCATCCCTGCTTTCCAACTCCCGCACAAACATATTCTGCCATGACTCATAGCAGAGACTATCACTGATGAAAAACCGATGGTTATTTTTATCATTAAAATATGAATTTTCTTCCTCTGTGCTCCCCAGATAATTTCGCTATATCAACCCCTCAGCCTCTAAAAGAGCTCTGCACAAGTTATTTTTCCTAGCTTGATATCAGCACAGAAGAAAACTTGCACTTGGACTCTCCAGCTTTCCGTGTACTACTTGTTCCACTCTTCGTCAGGCTATCGAGCTTACTTGTGTTGCACTCAGTTTTCCATCTATGTAGTTATAAGCTGGACCTCAGCTTTGCTTGTTTGTGTCCTTGTTCCTGGCTCCATGAGACAACATCGCTATACTACAGCTGTGAACGTAATTATAAAACCAAAAGAAAATCCCTTTCAAAATCCAAAGTAGAATTTCACAGAAAATGATGTGGCTACAAGAGTACCAGGCTTTGCTCTACGCAACTCATCTGATAAACTGACAGCTGTCAGCACTGCTACTGCAATAGGAAAATATACTATTTTTCCAACTATTCTTCCAAAATAATTATCAAGGGATGATAAAGGGAGTCAGAGGGGAAACAGAACCCTGCAAAAATCATATCACGCCACAGCAAAACAGGAAGAGGGTGGTGACATCGTAAAGGAGTATTTCAGTACTGAAACAGGGTATATCATAGCCAAAAATGCAGTTCTAGGTGAGGTCACACCTATGATACTGGCCACAAAACAACTGGAAAATACAAATAAAACTAGTTTAATATCATCCCCAGTTATTCACATTTGTTTATTTGGCAAATCAGTTTTTCCATATGAAGATAAACAAGACAGATGACCCAGAGTCTCAGCCTGTCCTGCATATATCTCCAAATGAACTTCACAGCAAGATGACTTAGACAGAACTTGTCAGTCACAAAACAAAAGGAGAAGCATATTCAGGAGTATCCTTAACTAACCAGCACTTTCCCTCTTATCCTCTTTTGCCTTTAGTTCTCCTCCCTCCCGATTTCCCACCACTTCCACACTGGAACAGCACCCTGCAGAAGGGACGAACCCATGCTGGAGGAGTTCAGTAAGAACTACAGCCTCTGGGAAGGACTCATGTTGGAGAAGTTCGCGGAGGACTGTCTCCTGTGGGAAGGATCCCATGCTGGAGCATGGGAACAGTATGAGGATTCCTTCTCCTGAGGAGGAAGGAGTACTAGAGACGATGTGTGATGATAACTCCCATTCCCTCTCCCCCTGTGCCACTCAGGGGGATGAGATAGAGAACTAATGAGTAAAGTTAAGCCTGGTAAGGAGAGAGGGGTGAGGAGGAGGTGTTTTTAAGATCTGGGTTTATTTCTCACTATCCTAAATTAAACTAATTTCCCCAAGTCAAATCTGTTTTACCTATGATGGTAACTGGTGAGTGATCTCTTCCTGTCCTTATCTCAACCCATGTGGTTTTAGTTATATTTTCTCTCCCCTGTCCAGCTGAGGAGAGGAGTGACAGAATGGTTCCGGTGGGCACCTGCCACCCAGCCAGGGTCAACCCACCACATATATACATTTATAAATATGCATATATATGTGTGTGTATTTGTGTATATAACCACACTGGAAAACACCATTTCCTTTTGCAGAAGTAACGTAGTAGTGATTGCGCAGATTAAAAAGTCATACAGCCAAGCTCCATTGCAAACTCAGACTCGATGTGTGTGTCCTGCCCTCCCCAGTGTTGTTAGTTTGATTGTTTTAAATGAAGAACCTATTAAAAAGCACATTTTCACAAATAAAGGCTTCAGGGGGCTGGAGGCATGGGGAAGGACAGACACCTGGCATTGTCTTCTGCTGCTGCCACTGAAGCAGCCTGCTGGACTTGAAGCATTTTCAGGGAATGGACAGTTTGCATGTTATTGTATGTAAGGATGTGGGCAAATAAAGATGACCAGTAAAGGCCTGAACTTTCTTCCACATATCTCAGTTTTTTTTAGTCATGTTGTCCTGGAGGGGGAAGCAGAGGGAGGAGAGAGAAAGTGAAGCCTTGTTACTTTAGGAGGCCAGGACCAAGACATTGTGATATTTAAAGGAACAAGGATCTCTTCTCTCCCATAAAACAAAGGAAGCTACAGAAGAGCAAATTGTTTACATATATACACCATTTTCTAGGGCATTTCAAAACTACTGCAGAAAATGCATGGACTGCAAAACACTATTTATTGCTGTGTTCATTACGTCCAGCTACCACTGCTATACTAACAACAGGCCCACACTTAAGCTGACTCCTGCAGGGAGTACTGTCCTTTGAGAGTACTCTTTAGGATATTCCTCAGTGTCTACTGCATATGAGAACTCAGGCAGGTCCTTAGTCCTAGCCCAGCTCTGACCGTTCCGGACGACTTTGCACAGAACCAGAAATCAGAAATTGTTGGTAACAGGGACCTTGGTGCAGAGGTACCTGATTGGGGTCTGTGTGCAGCCAGGGTGGTCTCATCAAGTTTTCCTGATAAAGCTCCATGTCATCATAAAGTGACTATACTATTTTCTAGTCCTTGAAGCAACACAATATCCATATGGCACAGTACTTCACCCATGTTTGGTAGAGCACTACACAAAAAGATAAATTCTGCTGTTGGCATCCATGGAATCATTAATCCATAAACCACACCTGTGGATAAATAAAAAATTACCTGCCTTTAATATAGAGAAACTACTGCTAAATCTGATGTGCATACAAAAACAGCTGAAAAATCCTGTATATTTGCAACAATCTGGATATGGTACATAGCAGGAAACAAAGTGTCTGGGAACTCCTAAGCCAGAATGAACCATATAAACATTACATGGATTCCAAAAGGTTTCTCAATCATTAAGAAAAAATGTTGGACCTGATGTAATATAAGTGTCTGTATAACAGAAAAGAAACAAAAATCCAAGGGAGGAGAGGAAGAGATTTAAAACAACTATCCAGAACATGAGGTTGTGAACTTGCTTTAAAGAGGTGTCTAAAGAAGGGTTTTGGTGACTTCTGCAGAGAAGATAAAAGATATGTTATCCATAGTATCACCTGCTTTCACACCATGGGGTCAAAAACTAGATTAGACCTTCAGTCTTTTGATAGAGAAAAGACAGATTTTTCTGTCAAAAACTTTCCATCTCCCATTGTTTCTGACTTCCCACTTGCTACTTTAAACTTCTGGACAGATCTTATTCTCTCTAGATCTTTTATCTGTCTACTTTGTCACTTTCCCTCCACGTAACTGGAGCATGGGATCTAGAGATATCAGACTGTTGTTTTTTCCTAAGGATGCCTCAGAAATGATCATACAATTAATATTGAAGTCATGAAGGATTTTTTTCCCTTTGGTGCCTAATGGTTTTTAAAGCATCTTTGAGTTTCAGTTCAATTGACAGGAAAATGTGCAGGTCAAGGGAGGCGATTTTCCTCCTCTGCTCTCATGAGACCTCACCTGGAGTACTGCATTCAGTTCTAGAGTTCTCAGCACATGATGGATATGCATCTGTTAGAGAAAGCCCAGAGGAGAGCCACAAAGATGATCCAAGGGCTGGAGCACCTCCCATACAAGTATAAGCTGTGAGATTTGGGGTTGTTCAGCCTGGAGAAGAGAAGGCTCCAGGGACACCTTACAGCAGCCTTCCAGTACTTGAAGGCGGTCAACAGAAAAGCTGGGGAGGGGCTCTTCATCAAGGAGCGCAGGGATACGATGAGGGGGAATAGTTTTAAGCTGAAAGAGGGGAGATTTATATTAGATGTTACAAAGAAATTTTTTACCATAAGGGTGGCGAGGCACTGGCATAGGTTTCCCAGAGAAGCCACAGATCCCAGGACACGTTTAAGGCCAGGCTGGATCAAGCTTTGAGCACTCTGATCCAGTTCCTGCCCATGGTAGGGGCATTAGAACCAGGTTATCTTTAAGGTCCCTTCCAACCCAAACCATTCTATGATTCTATGAAAATTTAGAAGTAATGCAAAGCCATAGCTATTCCTTCTTAACTATGGAGAAGTGCTAGTACGCATAACACAACAATAAATGAAACAGAATTTTACTGGCATGCTCTAGCATCTGATAAAGGCATACAAGCCTCACTTTTACAACTTTTGCCTTGCTGTGGGAAGAAGGAAGGAGAGAAGCATACTCAAAGGCTTCAGAAAGAAATTACTCTTGCAACAAATTGAATCCTACAGACTTCATTCCATCCTCTGGCAGGCCTCTGTAGCTGGGGAGTATAGAAAGATTTTCAGTGTTTCAGAAGCTTTCCAGTGTTAAGTTAATAAAACTGCAGGCTGCTGTTTAAATCCGTTTCTGTGTCTGTCTTCATTCACTTGAGCATTCTAATCAAGTGTCCATTTAAATATGCTGGTGGCATTTTGAGATGTCAGACACTCAGGCTAAGATGAAATTTTCCATTGTGGAGTAAAAACAGTTAGCTGCATAGATAAAATAAGATATGTAAGAAATAGTACAGGCTAAGCTCCTACCTATGACTCATTTCAAACTTAGTATACTTTATAGCAAAAGAATTATAGTTCTCCATAGAGATAACCTGTGGGGGGGAATCAACCACATAATAAAAAAATACTTCGTATGTAACTTTTAAGGCCTAATTTTTTGTCACCTAATTCTAAATACTAGCTTTACAGAAGGAGACATGCTAGAAAATTAATATCATAGGTAATCTATAGACCACTTTTGGCTAATTTAAAGCTGCAATGTGTATTTGTTTTCTGTATAAATTTCTCTCTTATTATTCTCAATAAGATACTCTCAGCACGATGAAAAGAAGGACATTACCAGCAGTGTTTTCAATCATGGGGGCTATATATTCAAGAGCAATCAATAAAAACCACACAGGGCCTGACAAACAACTAGTCAAAGGAATCATTTTTCTCAGATACTTAGCAGTATCCTTTTAAAGTAATTGCTTTTGGTCAATGTTACCCGTTATCATTTGGTCTGCTCTTTTTCCAAAATAGAATGGATGTCATTTCCATTAATATTTCAGCTGTCTGTGTAGGGTTTTAAAGTGCATACTCCACAAAAAAAAAGGAGGATTTTTGTTTCAACTTCAGCCAACTAACAAAGAACTCTAAAATGTTACAGAGTAGGCACAGTGTTATATCATCCAAGCTAAAAGGTAATTTTAAAGAAAATATTACAGAATACAAGATATCATCTGCCTTTGTTTTCACTCCACATAAAACTATTAACTCCGATAAAGACAAGTAGAAATGACAGGCTTTGGCTCAGTCAATCCAGGCTAGGAATAGTACTAGCAGACAAATATGCCCCAAATGCCACAATAATGAAATGAACATTGATTCATTATTATAGCTTATTTTAAAAAATTTAAAGAAAATCTCACTACTGAAAAGCCCTTGTGTGGCCTAACCCTGCCTGTGACAGCAGGGAAGTTGTTGCCTTGTGCCAACTGATCATTTAAAGATGTCCGTAAGATACTGAAAATACCCAGCGTAATCTGTAACTGTACAGCTGGGATACCAAATTAGATTAAGAAAGGCAAAGAACATATCTTTTCTGTTGTAGTAAGGCATCAGAAACTGTCTAGTTATGCCTTATACTAAATGTTCTGGCATGCTGCCAAAGCACTTCCAAACATTTCTGAGTTCACTTTTCCACAGAACTCTTTTAAAAATCAATTAGTAGTGAAAGTCTTTCAAATGCAAGTGTTTTAAAATGTCAAGCTTGTATTTCTTTTTTTTTCCTTTTTTTTTTCTCCCTTGCTGTGCAGCAATGGTGCTATTTTGAAACCTTTATTTTAAATTGATCATATTCTCTAATTAAGCCTGTAAAGAGAACAATATGTGCAGCCAGTTTAAAATGCATACAACAATAGGTTCATTCTTCGGAAAAAAATAAATAAATACGGTTGAGAGAGATGCTCTAATTTTCTTAAACAAGGATACCCAAGACATCTGTATTGATTTCAGAGTGATAAATGTTTTCATCATTACAAGGAAACTGTAGAAGAAAGGAATACTCTATTTAGAAATTCCTGGATTGGGATAATTTAAAAGTATACAAGTGTTTTAGAAGTTCAATTAAAAGTGCTGGGAAAAGCCAACAAGTGAAATAGAGGGCACTTTAAGTATTCACCAAAGCACAAAAGTAAGAGAAAAAACAAAATTAAGAACACAGTCAGCAGAGCTTTCTGATTATCAGAAACAGATGATCTGTAAGGAATGTAACTGCCCAGTGGACTTTGTAGCACAATGAAGCATACACCTTCACCTTCCTCTTGTGTTATATTTTGGATTATAGCCCTGCTACATAACAAAAGAGTTAAATGTATATTTTGTTGCTATGTCACACAATCTGTTTGCTCTATTTACTTCAGCTAAGTGCCCAAAGGTTTACATAGATAGCAATTGATTTAAATCAGTCCTTTATGTGTAACACATTTATATTAATTGGTTTGTCCTTTCAAGTTGTGTTTATCTCTTCATTTCCATCACAGTTTCAAAGGTCACTCAGTTCCATTTATAAATCCAACATGACAGAGATTAGTAAAAGAAAAAAAGGAACAACTAAATGAATGCATCATCACACAATCACACATCTCACAATTCATTTATCATATTAATAAATAATGCTGTCAAATGCTTACTGCTAAGTTTGTTTGCTATCATAAAAATATTTCTGTCAGGATAATTTAATCAGCCTTGTTTATGTATTAAGCTAAAAATGAGCTTCAAAATACTGAGGACATTAAGCATATTAAACATTTGTCCCCTTGATCGAAGACTGCAAGACTGAAAGTTTAGTGTTTGTCGGGTTTTTAAATCCCTACTTAGTTGCCTAACAATTAAGTTCATCCATTTATATCTCTACCTAGACAAGACACTCTCTTCTGATTGCTGAAATGAGGCAGTATGATGAAATCTGAGATGAGATGTGAGAATGAAGTTGCTAACGCGGGTGCATTAACTACTAGTAAGGCTCTGGAGGGCGGAAAACTGCAATGACAGAGAAACTCTTTTTTTTATTTAAAAAAATAGTGTTAAAAAATATATGACACCCCAAAGGTCAAAACGTCTTAACCACTGACCTCTAAGCTATTCCGGGGTAGGCCTCTCTCTCATCTTATAAAAGGCAAGCTTCATTCTGAAGTGACACAAATTAAGTTTAAAACCATATTTTTTCTTTCTGTGAATGGGAATTGCAGTCCTACTGTAGTGTAGGTAAAGAAATGAATTCCAAAACA